>NW_016172777.1:0-10274 GCF_001687245.7 Rhagoletis zephyria | reverse complement strand
GGCACCGCCCACTTATGATCACATATATGTATATCGGTAACCGTTCTACCCAATTTGTACCAAACTCGGTGTGGTTATTATGTTGCCACATATAAGCAAAACGTTGAAAATTATTGAAATCGGACTAAAATTACGGCCGCTTTTCATATAACGGTAAATTTCAGATATGCTGAAACTTCAATATTTCGAAATTTAAGGAATTTACTTAAAATTGATACACCCCGGCTTACCATCTAGCGGTAGGTTTCGGAAAGGTTAAAAAACATATATTTAATACTTGCGCCGGGTATTTAATGTTCGGCTCCGCCCGAACTTAGGCTTTTTTACTTGTTTTATGTAAATTTATGATTAAATGGTTTAGAGGATTTCTAACTACACCGAAGAGTTTTTAGCCTGATAAAAAATATGTAATTAGCCCCCTAAAACCATTTTAAACGTTATTTTAGATTAAGAAATAGTAAGCTTAAGATTTTACGACGTTTAACACGTCTTGTGAATTCCCGTACGATTTCTGACTATGATTTTACTTGCTGGAAATAATTTTGGTATCCTTCGCTTGTAAATGATGGATGCGCATACATATGTATATATTTGCAACATTTAAATTTGCAAGCAACAACTGCCGTGAAAGCTACTACCTGTTTGCTTTGCAGCTCAACTAGTTTGTCGTCTACTGGCATATTCAACATGCATCAGCATCAACCCGTGGAAATGCTAGCGGTGTCATAACAGTTGACACATTAGTCTGCCTATCCATCATCATCGAATAAAACAAATACAGGGTGGGGCAATTGAACTGTTACCAAATAAAAATCTCACATTGCCTTTATTTATGAATGAATTTTATTGAATTCAACAAAAAGCTTGAAACAACTTGACCAGTGACCTGAATTACGGCCTTCAACCGGTCAAAGAAACTATCGCACGATGCCCGCAAGTGGCTCTGCTGTAGTTCGGGGCCCAGTCCCGTATAAGCTCTAGGTTTTTTAGAACCGAATTTAAATTCCAAAAAGGTCAGTTGAAAATTCAAATGGCCACAAGAAATCGGGCACCACTGACGGTGATGTTTTGGGGCTGAGGGACATTCGCCGCCCTTTTTTTACCATAACGTCAAAATAAAAGCGCAGGTATATATATTGCGAATTTGTTGAGGCAGATTTGGGCAGACGAAATATTTCAGTGGTAGATCTTGAACATTCCAACAGGTCTTAGCACCGCCACACACAGCACGCGGCAATCAATATGGACTCAGACCGAACGTTCCAAACTGTATTTGTGTGTACGGTATTTTCATGAGCAATGTTGCCTCTAAAAAATACCAGAGTATCTAGGATCTCAAACAAGCACTTGTCCGTGAATAGGCCAAACTACCGCTATTTGAATCCTCGGTAGGGGGAAATATCTATATATTTAGTTTCATTTAATTTTATTGTTATTTTTTAATTAAACTTTCTAATTATAATTATTTTATAAAAATAAATACATATGTACCCGCATATACAATCATACCTATGTACATATATATTGTAATATCATCTTATTTCATTGTTTTAACCTTTTTAGTGATTTTTCTTTGCAAGTAAATTATATTGTTCAGTCGAAATATTTCACAATCAGCCTTATTATGAGTTTCATTTTTCACTTTTGGTTTCCATGCATTTACTATGTGCGGATGAAAAATGTTTGGGGTGAATTTTTTGCCGGTCGAAACTTAGGATAACTCAGAATATGTAAATTTATTTATGTAGTTGTAAAACTCTTCAACACTCCCAACGTAATCGAAATTGTCGAAGTGCTAGGCCATCTCATCACCCCAAACTAAGTAGTTAAGGAATTAGTCGAGTTCTGGCAGTTGATCTACTAGACTGCAGAAACATTAAATTATATGCAGGTATACATACATACATATATACACAAATATTTAAACGCTTAGATACATACATAGCGCGTACGAAAACATTTATTTGGCAGTGTGAGTAACGTGCGTGACATGCCAAAAAAATTTGAGTGTAAAAAATTGCAATGAAACCGACATCGATAGTAATATGTAAAACAACGAACCGAAAATAAAGCAGAGTGCAACAACGGCTATGTTGCAGATTTTTATACTCGAGCGCACTTGTGCACAAGGGTATTATAACTTCGTTCGCATAACGGTTGTTTGTAACAGGCAAAACGAGTCGATATGGATATAGACAAATGTATACATAAATAATCAGAATGAAAAGAGAAATCGATTAAGCGGTGACTGTCTGTCCGTCCATCCGTCCGTCAGTCCGTGTACACGATAACTCGAGTAAAAATTGAAATATCTTAACGAAACTTGGTACGTGCACTTCTTTCGGGTGTAGGACGGATGGTCAAATAGAGTGACGGGAGAGTCAAATTTTGGCGGCCGAGAAAACTGGAGACGCAGTCGTTAGAAACTTCATTTTCTTTACTTTGTCGAGTATTACTTCCCAGTTTCACTCTTCACCCCTCCCACAGCAGTTCACTGACTCGCTTGTCACATGTTTTGGTTTACTTTGTGTATTCAAACTTCGTCTTCTGCGATCCATTTCAATCAATCTCTATATCAAAACGCTAAAATGCCTACTTAAGGATGAGCTCGCAAATAAGAGGAACACATTCAGGGACCTTAATTGCTTACTGGCTGGGTATAACAAGAAGAGATTTCAACCCTCCAGCCTCCCAAAAGTTAAACTTACGACTACTTACAGGTATGTACGTATGTAACAGGACACTGCAGATTGAGAGGACATCCGGGGGATACTCATGCATGAAATTATGTACCAAAATATGAGCATAAAAATACTTTTGCATACGACGGATTTGTCGCCATCACATGCTACATACATACATACTTACGTAGTTACAAGAACATTAAAACAACTCGTAAAATTCTTTGTCAGATGGTGGGTGTTAAGCTGAAACTGTGTTACGCAATTTATTTAATGTAATTTCAGATTTGCGGGGGATTCTTTCATAGGGGAAAGTTAAGATTATCTCAAATCAATGCTAATGCTTGTTTGGAATTTTTTGTACATGCACACATACGTATATTGATGTACTACAATATATCTATGTATTACCATGCGTATTGCAGGGGGATTCAGATATGAGCTTCTTTTTCATACGCACTTATAAGATAAGTTATGGCTTTAATAGGACATTCTAACGCGCTGTAGCATACCATGGTANTATAAGATAAGTTATGGCTTTAATAGGACATTCTAACGCGCTGTAGCATATATGGTCNGCATACCATGGTATACGCAATACCCAGCGCAAATGTGTCTTAATAAAAGTGTCTTTATCGGGAAAATTGTCGTTAGAACATTATATAAAGATAAACTTACCACCCTACATGCATGTAGTTTTTTTTTTTGATATCCACTATTTATTGCAATCTATATTTTTTACATTTAGCAATTAATTTAGCGTAACTCTTAATTTTCTAATGGCGTGTGCGGAATTCCCCTAGGGTTCGAACGATACTATCGATATTGAGTAAGCATCGTTACTGAGGGTATAAAAATGAGTACTTTAATACTCGATACCTAATTTGGTTGTTTTACTCGATATTTTACAAAGTAAATACTCGTAGTATCGAAAACTTTTTAATAAATACACTTTTTTAATTTTTTCTTCCATTGGCAACACAATTTTCTTTGCTTATTTGGATTACTAATATCATTCAATTTTGTCCATCACTTCTGTTGCATAAAATAAACCAAATATGTAAGTTAAAGTTTAATGGCCTTATTCATACAAAATAAAGTAGGTTTAAAGAGCTTAATAAAGTGGCATTTTCTTTCATTTTTTATTTTTTATGAATAAGGCCATAAAACTTTACGCAAAGTTCACGAAAATGCAGAAATTTTAGAAACCTTTTGGGTATGCAGCTCTGTAACCTGTTCAACTTGACGTGTAGCCCAAATACAACCGTTGACTTTTAAATCAAACTTGCACATTGTTATACTAAACTTGAATAGGCTACAAAAATGCATACCCAAAAAGTTTACAAAAAATCCTAATATAATTTGAAATTCCTGAAAGTATATATATACAGTGCCGGACAAAAGTATTGGCACAGAGAATTTTTCGCAATATCTGAAAAGTTTTTTATTCTAATTTATTTTTAATATTTTTTAATAAAAATATAGTTCGTACTTCACCAAAAACATAAAAACAAAATCTCTAAACTTTGTGCAAAACTCAGGAAAATTCAATAAATTTGCATACTAATTTGCAACTTTTTATTCAGATTTTTTAGAGAAATTCTAAGTATGTAGTTTTATAGCCCAACTAATTTTAGTATACGAAAGTGCAAGTTTGAAGTATCTAAAAAATTGCGTTGATTTTTGGCAATTTTTTTCAGTCAGGTTCTTCCGTACAAAGTATGTTCGACAATTATTTTTTGTATGGAGGAAATGAGCAACACCTTATACTAAAAAAATGTTCAAAAATCAACGCAATTTTTTAGATACTTCAAACTTGCACTTTGCACTAAAATTAGTTGGGCTATAAAACTACATGCTTAGAATTTCTCTAAAAAGTCTGAATAAAAAGTTGCAAATTAGTATGCAAATTTATTGAATTTTCCTGAGTTTTGCACAAAGTTTAGAGATTTTGTTTTTATGTTTTTGGTGAAGTACGAACTATATTTTTATTAAAAAATATTAAAAATAAATTAGAATAAAAAACTTTGAATATATTGCGAAAAATTCTCTGTGTCAATATTTTTGTCCGGCACTGTATGTATAAATATGTACATTTAACGTTAAAATTACTTCTAACGTGAAAGTAAGTCCTGCAATGAAATAAAATCAAATGTTTTAAATTTCTATTGTTTTAATTTCAGGAAATAACTAGATATACGATTGAAGAATAAAATTATTTTAGTATCCCAAACAACGTATTTCAATGAGTCCCATACTGAGTAGTGTGGACACTGATACTTTTAGAGTATCGATACCATGAGCTCGATGCCTAAATGCACCCAATGGCACACACATTGCACATCCTGTGCATAATCTGTGTATATGTAGATGGTACTAATGCATTTGTGGAAACCTTTCGATTTACATGCATACATACTCGAATATAGATGAATGGGCGTGAAAAAACCCTCACTCTACAATTTAATAGAAAAGAAGCGAAAGGTTAATGCTAAAATACAGAAAACTAGCCTAGCGGGAATAAAAACATTTTAATGCTTTAATGCGCTTTTAGAAAAACTTTACTGAGTGGCACTCAAAAATCCGCTGACCTGCAACCAGTTGAATCGATGGTTGCTGAGTGTCGTCAAAACAAACTACTTGTTTAGATAGGTATGAGGTGAATGTCAATGGTGAGCTGTTAAGTGACGGAAAAATTTATGCAAAGAATAACATTAATAGTTGAATGCAAGTCGCATACAGGCGTTGTTGTCATAGTCATTTTATATCTGAGCAAAACAAATTTTATAAAAGCAAGAATTGTGTGCTTGCTCACCACTATAGAAAATAATGGCAACTGACTAGAAGTCTGTACGTTCTTGAAATGGTTATTTTATCTTAAAGTTACTATAAAAAGTTGGTTCAGGTTATCCTTTCAGACGAAAGTTAGCTCTCTCAACTTGGCGATTTTGCAAGAGTGACACAAACTAAATTCTGCTTTACTGAAGACATAGGAGGTCCTGCAAAGACCTATGTTAACGCATAACTTTGAACCACGTTAACCGATTTCTATAATGCTTTTATTTTAAGGAAAGCTGTGACCTCAAAGGTGGTCCCATACTAATTTGGTTTAGATCCGATCATTGGATCTTAAAGAAGTTGACGATAATCTTAAACTTCGATATGGGAATTGAAGCCGGTTTTGTTTGAAAATTACTTGCTCTTGTTAAACTTTTAGAAGCTTATTTTATTTAATTGTTTTAATTTTTAATTATCTTTTGATTTGTAGATTTTACTGTTTTTAAAAAGAAATTAAGTTTTTTAATTTAATTTAATTTCAAGAAACTGTTTGCAAAAAGACAAGCAGAACTACTAACGTGCCAAATCTGGGATCTGACTTTCGAGGGACTAAAAGACTCCATTCTGGAAGCTAACTTGAAAGCTCTTTTCTGTATTTCGAAAAACTAATTAAAGCATCTGCTAACGAGGAGGTCTTCGCGTTATTCTATTTATCTTTAAGCAATAAGTTTTCTAAAAACTAACCGAAAAAATAATAATAATGCAGTCAAAACTAAAAATTTAAGTAAAAAAAAAGAAAAAATTAATTAAACAAGTTTCTAAATAATAAATGAATTTAAAAAAATTTTATTTTTGCAACAATAAAACATGAAAATTCATTTAAAAAAGAAAAAGGTATTCCGTTGCCCAGGCACGAATTTCTTTCGCCTGATATTTAATGACTTAAACCATGTCCAGTCTGTTTTGCCAACGAGTTGTGCATAATGGTTTAACGGTGAGATTTTTGTCATGATTTTTGAAAATGGTCCATCTCTGGGTAGATGCGGTGTAGTGCACCAAAAATCGTGGTGCATGTTCTGGATGAAGAGGCAGCAACGCCCTTTACCAAATTCAAGGAATGCCATCCCCATTGTAGAAATCTCTATCTCTCTCTCTCTCTCTCTCTCTCTCTGGCATTTAGCTCGAGGACCCCGGCTTGATTTCCTTTTTGTTGTTTTCTAGAGTTTCGAGTAGAAGATTAGTCATTCCCCCACCCGTCGATAAAGAAAGTTCACATTCGAAAATTTTACGCAATTAAATGCCATTCCAGAATTTGGCGCCCAGGGTAACCGCCCCTCTCGCCCCGCCCTAAAGCCGGCTCTGGTTTCAACCAAACCACACAAGCGCACGCCCATGCAAAGAAGTGCCAGCCCTTAGTTGCCAATTTAGAATTTAATTTGGCACATTTTCTGATACTTCGATAAGGGCACGTACGCTTAACTGCTCATTGTTCATTTATGTATGCATGTATGTACTGGAAATGGCCCATTTTTTTATTAACCCATTTTCCTTGTGCACACATTGCTCAATATCACAGCTGTGTTAAATGTTTGCTTTGATAAACACGCTGGAATATTAAATCAGTAGGATTCTCTTAAAAATTTAAAATACAGTACTCCCTAGTTTATCAGCATTTTCGCTATTAACTAAGTAATGGGTTAAAAATAAGTATACTGGTCTTAAACGTAAATTATATTTATCACTCATATAAATACATGCACAATTGCAGTTCTTTCATATTTACATAGAAAGGAAAGTAAGGATTTGGGTTAGGTTAGATTATCTGGCCGGCGTTGAGCCGCACATATGTATACCGGTAGGTCCTTAGCCTTGCCAGTTGGAGCTCGTTTTTACGCGTTAAAGTAGACATCACAAAGGATGTCAACGGTTTTTACGAATTTAAGTAATATAATTTTTGCAGTTTTGCAAGTAATTAACTCATTCCATCTAGCCTTGAACTGCCTAATCATATTATCGTCTATTTCGTTGTGCAAGTATTAACCGTAGAGCACGCGAATGTTTTAAAACACACCTTCAAAAAAAATATTAAAGTGACAGTACCAAAAACTAACATGTCAGTTTTTAAAAAGCCCTACGTATTTTTGATAGTCTTTTTAAAATGTTTTTTGTTTCTCCTGTAAAATAAAAAATTTGTTGGATAAGGCCTTTGCGAATTAAGTAACGATATGTTCATATATAATAGTCACAAAATTACGAATAAACGGTATTTTTACTTAGAAAAAAACTTGCGAGTTTTTTCTGTAGCCTTTCTCCAATTAATCGGGAGTTCTCGATCGATCGATCACAGATAATCAAGGTAACACTGTGCATCAAAAACATTTACATATTTGTAAGTATTTCCATTACCAGCTGCTGTGTTTTGCCGTTAACATTCTTATGCAACTGTCACATTTTCCTAACACAACTTCAGCGATGTTTGTCAACGCTAAGAGCATTGCAATAACCGTTAAAAGGTGGCCTTAGGGCGGCTTAAACACCAGTGCGAATATGCATATATAATGTATGCCGACACGAATGGGTGATGTGTGCGTGCATTTTAATGGGTTCATTTTGCTGCTGTTATTTTATGTCTTCCTTTTGTACTTACGTAAAAATAAAGTCCTCGTACAGAGATTTTTTTTTTATTTCTGACAAGTATTTTATTCTAATTTCCTTTCGCAAATCATAGTTTAAACTATAACAAAACAAAAACAATAATAAAACGACTAAACCCAAAAAAAGCTGCAAAAGCTTAAGAAAGTTCAATAAAATTGCCACTTGTTAATTATTAGAGAGATTTTGTTACGTTTATCCATGCAATGTATCTTCGAAATTTTTTTTATATGGAAGACATTATCAGCAAAAAATTTACCAAAATTCAACGAGAATTTTTATAAACTTGAAACTTGCACTTTCTAAAATTGAATGGGCTACAAAACTGCAAATGTACGCAAAATCTCTCTTGAGTTGCAAATCTGTATGCAGTTTTGCACAAAGTTTAGACGTTATATTTTTATGTTTTTTTTGTTTGTTGTAGTATAAACGATATTTCTGTACAAAAAAAAAACTTGGCATATATTGCGAAAATTTTCTATACGAGAACTTTATTGGGACACTGTATACATATACTACGTATGTACATACATATGTACGTACATATGTATTTATGGATGAACACAAAGGCATTCTCGTACTCTCATATCAAAAGTTGATAGCCAGCCATAGTTTTATTCTTGTACTACAGCGTACTAGTACCGAACTGGTTGTAATAAACTTATAACCGGACGGAACGGATTTTATGGAAATTGCCTTTTTTTCTGCTAAATAGATAGAGTATATTTAATTAAGGATGTCCATGATTTAGCTTTCCCTGATTTCATATATACACATTTGATATTGCCTTTTTTGCCTTTTTAAGATATTTGCCTGTTTTTTGCCTTTTCTACCTTTAATTTGTAATGGGCAAGTAAAAAGCCCTTACTCCTGATAATATGAAAGTTTTAAACGTTCCGTATTTAAATTGGGCGCCACTTGTATCAACTCACGTCGAGTGCATCTTTAGTACATTCAAGGCTTTTATTCGTAGTTTTTTCCATCGTCTAAAAAATTAACGGCAATTCGTAGCCACTTGAAATTTGCACGTTATCAGACTAAAATTGCAGTGGCTAAAAAACTGTGTACTCGAAAAAATTCTAACACTTCCGAGAAAAAAGTTTGAAACTTAGGTGAAAATTTGTTGCACTTTTTTGAAGTTTTCTACAAATTGTTAAACTTGGGTTTATATGGGGTTTGTTAGAGAAAGAACTGTATTTTAATTGAAAATTCTCAAAAATAAATAAATAAACATAAGTTGCACACAATATCACTTTCAAATGGCGTGCTATAGATATGACCGATACTGTATGTACGTTGTTCTAAAAAACGTTCGTTGGCCTCAAAAGACCAAGAATACTTTTTAAAAACGACGTATCTGCATACAGCAGTGTTAGATACGTTGTTTTTGATCAGTATGCAAGCTACAATTCCGGCTGAATTACTGGAAAGAGTGTAGTTACTGGAAAATTTTTGCAGATACCACGTTTTACATCAGGGTTTCTCGAGCTTCAGGTATAAATTCGTATTTTCAAGAACAATTCAACGATATAAATAACTCATTTTCGAAGAAAAATGCAGATACCCACATTTTAAATCAGTACGGCAGTATAGAGATTGATAGAGAGAGAGTATTCAAAAGAATATAACATCAGAAGCAAATCACGAAAATGTGGTTTAAAATTATAATTCAGAAGAAACAAATGCAGCTATTTAAACTGCAGAAAACAAAACAATATCATAAAAAGAACTATGTTCTCTTCGACATACCTCAAAGATAAGGTAGAAGTGGGGAATTATACGGCTGCCCATTGACAGCTCGATTATATACAAATGATGATGCGTAAGAGATACATATACATATGTATATTTAAAGAGNCGCATATTTTAGTATATTTTACAATAAATGCATGTAGTTTTTGCTTTTTTTATTTACAACCATTTAAATTTAATGCGAAATCTCTTGACAAAAAAATCCCCTTGACCAAAAAAATTGCCGTTGAGGCACTCTCTTCTACCCCGGTTAGATCTCAACGTGTTGAAGACTGTAGGAGAGAACTAGCCTATATATCTGATCAATACGAAATTATCCTAATATGGGTCCTGGGACATAGGGACTAAGCAATTGCTTTTCCTTAAAACTTCATACCTTTCACTTAAATTTATTTGAACAAATCGAGCGAA
>NW_016172776.1:0-12667 GCF_001687245.7 Rhagoletis zephyria | reverse complement strand
AGCCATACTGATTTAGGCTCCAACTCATCTCTGCAGCTCCAGCTTTCCTAAAGTGATGTGTCCGGGCAGTAGACCAATAGCCAAAGATATTTCCCATCCCATAGCGGCCACAAAAGCTCTGCCATGTTACATTTTTCCAGCTCTTTTCATCTTTCGCCTGCTTCGGTGAAGAAAAGTAACTGTATATTGAGCTTGCAGGTAGCAAGCGGCATACTAGGTGAAAACTAAGCTGCGCTGCCATCACATTTAGTAATCTGTGGCAACTCACTACAATTCCTGAGATCCATAGGTCAGAATTCAGAACATTGAAAGGCTGTCTGGTATAATTTAGATGTTATTGCTTCTGTCCTTGAGCTTTCGGCAGCCTTCTGTATGACCGCAACCTCGGCTTGAAAGACGCTGCAATGTTCCGGTAGGCGGAATGACTCCTAATTGTTCCGAGAGTGCATTCCACGTCCGACCTTGCTATCCATTTTGGATACGTCAGTGTAGAACTGAATAAATGGCCTAAGGTTGGAGTGAAATTTTACGTGGACATCACGATCTATAAAAGTCTCTTTTATTTCTTCGAATAATAAAAACTACTCGGTTTCATAATAATATTTGAAAACAAACTATTTGACCGTTATTACAGAGAATTTAATTTCATACAAGTATTTCCAAATAGTTCACAAAGCACTTGCAAAATTGCTTTATTAGCTTAGTAAATGTATCAGCAATATGCATTTTTTAAATAATTGAATAAGTAAATCTATAACTAAAACCAATTCTGGTCAATTTTTTTTTAGATTTTGGTACCCATATTGGCGCACAAAAAAGAAGTAAGTGGCAACCATGCCCATAGAGTCAAAGTCGACTGACTGGCCAGCTAGCGGTTGACACCCTCTTTTAATTTTAGTTAAAAGCAAAAATCAACGAAAATCACAACATTCTAATCAAGATTGATAGCGCGTAACGTAATTTGGAGGCACACACACGCAAGCACACATAAACAGCCTCCATTAGTAACTCGCCTGCCTGCCTCATTTTGCGCTAGTTGTCTCTCTCCCCTTAGTCATTGCATACATTTGTATGTGTTTACAAAAATTTAATGGTATTACTTCATCGTATTGACCAAAATTCAACGCCCATTAATGTCCTTTCTTCAGATTTTCTTATGCGTTCAAAATGTTAGTTTTGTTGTTGTTCAACGCTGTTACATTAGCGACCACCCTTCCCCTTTTGTGTGCAAATGTTTTGACTTTTTGCTTTCTTTATTCACTTTGTTTGTTGTACAAAAAGACGATAAAATAAATTAATCTTGGAATCCCTGCGTTCTTACATGAAAAGGGAGTTAATAATAGTCGTTCCCCTTTAAGTTGACCACAAGTTGGCCATTACGTTGGAAGCCATGCAGTTGCATAGTCATGTGAATCAGAAATACCAATGCGGTTAATGGAAGAAAGGTTGATGTCCACCTTACCTACGGGGCCGATAAACGGACACAGCTCGGTGCGCTTTACTCTGGGGCTACTCTTTCAAAATTTTAGTCAAAGTGGGCCTGCCCTAAAACCGCCATTATCCCCTTTCATAAGAGGACGAATATCCAAGGCATACACCACAACATTTCACTGAACGAGTAGAGATGTTGTGTTCTGAAGCGAAGAAGCACGTAGAATTCACAATCACCAGAGCTACGCGGGCTTCACCACAAGATTGGCTGGAAAATCATACGTTGGCATAACCAGAAAGGACCACCTCCAGTTCAGTTGTGCTCACCAATCTCCAGAGGCTGGCATGTGAAATTCCTCTGCTGCTTAAGGTAATTCTTGACCTGACTTCAGGGCACATATTCCTAAGAGAGACCTCTAAAAGGCTCTTTTCTATTTTATAAGTCATCTTAAGTAGATTGGGCGCGATGATATGATCACATGGAGCTTTGTGACAAGATTTAGAACGGCTCACAACCAAATGTGGTACACTGTGGGTTCGAAAACCCATTTGAAAGAAGGTATGATGTCAAAGTTAAAATGATTTAGCCTATGGGAAAGTATCCTAATAGCGTCCAAGGAGAGTCTTTAATAATCAGCTTATTCGCCAAGGATGTTTGAGCTCAAATTCTGGTATGCTAACTGGGCTACCATTTCATTGTATATTCGGTGTCAGCTAATTGAAGTTCATTTTCATAATGGTTGATAATAGTTCTACACGACAAGGAATCCTTAACACTTTACTGTTTCAACAAAGGTCTCTAAAGAGGAAACATCATACATATGTTGTCAATGTATCCCTGCAACAGAAGATCCTTATATCTTAAGTCTGTACATCTCACCCGGGATTTATGGTCAAATTAGGGTAGTTATCCAGAAACTTTCGCGCTCCAGCGGGTCATTTAGTAACACAATAGAAAGATCAACCTGTAGGATGCCTCTATTTGATCTTGGCTGGTCACTCTGCGGCAGGTTTTAAATCCGACTACGTCGGCTTCAACCCCAGGCCATCAATTGACGATTTCCCCCAGCTGGACGTTGTTAAAATCCTCTTGGATGTTGCTGTCACTGGTGGGGAAATGATCACAACCACCGACGGGTACAGCGTAGACATACCTCGGCTGTAAAGTGAGCAGGTCTCAACAATTGAATATCTATCGCCAAGCAGACTGCACTGCGCACTGGTTTCAAAGTCTTAGAAGACTTGGACCGCATTAGTGTTGCCGAAAAATAAATTTTTCTGCGCTCAGTAAGGAAAGCAGTACAAAACCGAAGTAAACATCTGCGATGGACTAAATAATGAAGGAAGAGGGGAGAAGTTAGTCTAAGAGCAAGAAACGGTGGAAAGTGGCCGGGCCTACTTCGCCACGAGACCACAATTTGCTGCCTTACATCCAAAATGTGTGAACAAGATCGTCTACAGAGAACAAACAAAAGAAGCGTAAAAACGAGTGACCAATATCTGACTAATATCGTTCAGAGCAACGGGGGTGGCCAACTAAAAAAGACGGATAATAGAAAAAACTGCATCTTTCAAATAAAGAAGGCAGCGAAGGCCTCGAAAACCCACGTGATAAAACAAACTTCGAACGACCGAAATGTCAACAGCCTGGCGATGAGAGAAGTGTAAAAATATCTCGGTATAGAAGTGTTCTTGGATGTCCAAAATTAAGCTCGCATTCGAGAATTAATTTTTTTTTTTTAATTTTCTTATAATTTTTTGATGTATGTAGTTGTTTTATAAAGAAAAATAAATGTATATACATTTTTTAATTTCATTTATTTTTTATATACATACTTATTTAATATTTTGAATTTTAGTTTTTTTAATTGAATTTTAAAATTGTATTGCCTTAAAAAGAAAATTGGTTTTCTAAATTTCATTTCGTTTTTCGATTTTTTTTTCATTCCTTACTTAATTTTTTAATGTTTTTTTGCTTTTAGTTTTTGAGTTTAGTTGTGGTTTTAAAAGCGAATTATTTTTTAAATTCAATAAAATTTTAAGAACTTTCTTTCTTATTAAACGATTTTTTTGTTTTTGATTTATTTTATTCAACAATTTTTTATTGAGCTCGAGGCCGTTTTTTAGTGAAAACTTATTGTGGAAAAGCATTTATTATATGTTAGATTTTATTACTTTAGAAATTTAATTTTTTTAATTTTGTTTCATTTTTGGGAACTTGATATTCCGGAACTTTATAAATATTTTCTTAATATCACTGAACCTTTAAAAGCTTATTATATTAGCTTATTAAATTTAATTTTCCTTTAATTTTTACTTTCTGTTGTTTTAAAAACAAAATTATATATTTTTAAATTTCAGTTAATTTTTAGAAAACTCATTGCTAAGAGACAAACAGTCTTTCGAAAATACGAAAATGCAGTATTTGGATTAAATCAGTAGAACTATTTAAACAAAAAATTGTGTCACCGAAAAATATAAATAGGCGATCCTTAATTTCGGCCAAAAAAAATATTTTTTTTTTCTAAAATTACTTTAGACTCATGGGTGTATAACGAACATTTTTTAATTGTAAAGTGGTACGGTCTGATGTACATACATACATACATTCAAATATGTATATGTATATGTATAAGTACATATATGCACTTATTATGCCCCTTCATAGGCAACGCCCATTTTTTGTCGATTTTAATTTGAACATAACCTCTTGTCTTAAGCATACAAATGTACAAACAAACCAAGAATACTATTGGCCTATTGTAAACCGTTATTTTGGTTGTTGTTTATGTAGTTCACAGCTTGTAAACCATCAAACAGCTGCCAACAAAAATGCACGAATGTCGAAAAGTACTAAAAATTGAAATTGAAATATTTAAACATGAATTTTTATGTCTGCATGAGTATGATTACAAGTACAACTGTCTGTATTTTTGCAATTGTGCATAGTCGCATTCGAAAACAACAACAACAACAACAACAACAAAACTAAGCAATGCAAGTATGCGTAAAAGTGTGCTTGTTGTTGTTGAGTGCGCGCATTCACCAAAGAATTTCAATGCAAATTCTTCATTAAAATAGTAAATATTTGCCATTATTGTATGGCGTGAATTGTCGACAAACCATAGCCGAGGGGGATGAGGTGAGCGAGGGATCATGGCTGGGTGGGAAGAAGGAGTGGCTGGGAGGGAGGGTAGAGCTAACAAGGCGACATAATAAGAACAATGCTTCTTTGGGAATAAAAGATGCAAAAACAATAATGGTTGTATATTTGTATGTAAATGACATACTACAACAACAACCACACGCCGATCAAACCAGACAACCAGTTGCCAGCCACTGACGGACGAATCGCATCATTGCAATTGTGCGCCAAAAAAACTCACGCAACAAATGTGCGGAAAATATTTCGACAGTTTGATGAGAAAATTCGTTGAATTTACACAGCACATTTGTGAGCTATTTGCAATGAATTAGACGCAAGCCAAATGGCGATTGAATATGTATGTATGTATGTATGCGCGGATAGGAGCGGATCAACAAATCAAACCAATTGGCACCAAAAGGGATGAAATGTGAACAGAATGCTGCGGAAAAGATGTGTGTGGCAATTGAGAGCGATGGCAGCGCTTGTAGGTAAAGATGTCCGTCCACCAAGCATTGCATTGAGGTGAGGTGAGCTGAGTTGCGCACAGCGGCTAACTAGTAATTGTGAAAACTCAAGTGCACTAAAACAATTGGTGACAAACAATTGGTGACGCTCGCAATCATCGTCACTGAAAACGAGTAAACAGCGCACAACTGCGCAAAAGTGATTGAATACATACATACTACTACGATGGGTAGAGTGCTTGAAGGTGGCGATTTTCATTTCATTCCCGAGGGTGGAGGCGTGTGATGCCTAAAGCCTTTGTAATAATTGATATTTTAGCGATTGAATGAACAATTACACAAAAAATTACAACAGCATGCGAAAAGCGTTGCAAAGTAATAATGCTTATTGTATGCAGAATTAAAGTAAATTTGTAAACACTTGCGTTAAGTTTGTGTGCACAGCCGCGCAACTAACAACTGTTCGAAATAGTTAATGCGTCTGTCGCTAATTCTGCGATGTAAATATGTATGCATGTGGTCGTGTGGGCATATGAACGGCAGTGACATGAAATACTCACATAAGTACAAGTGCATAGGTAAACAGCATACAATGATGTGGCAATCAATGGCAGTGCGGTGTACACAAATTTGCCAAAGTAGAAACCACTAATGGCCATACTTAAGTTCTTTTGTATTTAAAGTAATATTTAAAGTATTAAATACATAAATACTCAGTATTTGAAGATGCTTAATACTAAAGTAAATCGAAATCTTAGGCAGTTGCTAAATACTAAAGTAAAAAGAATTAAAGTATCTAGCAGACGCAAAATGCTCTGATCTAAAGTGGTCAGGAAATTTAGAGATGCAAAATACTCCCACTAAATACTTTACGATTCAGGAAAAACTTAAGCAATTAACCTCAACTCACTTTACCTCACTGTAACTAACCTTAACTCACCTTACCTTATCTCACCTCATCTGAACTCACCTAAGTTCAACTCACTTCAACTAACCTTAACTCAACTATTCTTAACTCACCCCAATTCACCTCTACTCACCTTAACTCCCCTCACTTCACTTCAACTCATCTCGCCTCAACTCACCTCAACTCACCTCAGCTCAATTCAGCTCGATTCACCTCAACTCACCTTAACCCACCCAAATGCACCTTAACACACCTAAACTCACTTCAACTCACACTAACTCAACTTATCTGGGCTCAGCCAAGAAAATCACAGTTAAATTTTATTTCCGAAAATCCCTAAATCGTCCCGAAAATTCCGAGGTAGTCCCGAACATTCCAATATAGTTCCGAAAATCCCATAAAAGGTAGTCTCGAAAATCCCTATATAGTCTTGAAAATACTTCCGCAAGTCCTAAAAATCCCGAATTAGCCTCAAAAATTCGAAACAGTCCGAAAAAGCCGGACATAGTCCCAAAGTTCTTGAAGTATTACCGAGAATCTGAATACCCCAAGATAGTTCCAAAAATCTAGAAAATAGTTCCGAGAGGCCCATAAACCGTGAAAATCCTGTAGTAGTCCCGAAGATCGCGTTATAGTCCCCAAAATAGAGAAGTAGTCCCAAAGACCCGAAGTAGTCCGAAAGACCCGAAATAGTCCCAAAAATATCAAAATTCTTTATAATTATACTTAGTAAATAGTAAGTATTTAAGATTTAATCAAGCCAAAGGTACTATTGTATCCAGTATTTAGTGTAGCCAAAGTCTCTAAGTACTTAAGTAAGCGGTGTTTCGTTGGGTGAGACTAACTAAGTATTTTGTACTATAATTAAGTGCACTCGACATTTAGTAACATCCAAAACAGCTAGGTAAATAATACTTAGGTATTTACTACAACATAAATACCTAAATACTTTTGTGCTTAGTATTTGGTAAATACAATTTTTCCCATCTCTGGTAGAAATTAGAGAATAAGTGGGCTAAACCATCTTATTCTTCATGATTGGCATTAGTTTGGCCAAAACCAGTCACCAGTCATATCATTTACGTGCCCATTGTCGTCTATTGGAAACGCCAAGTGCAGGAAATTGTTCTTGCATCTGCCTACTCTCCAGGTGATGTCCCAACCATACCACCATTTGAGGAAGAACAACTCCTCCAATTCCATCACACGCACAAATCGCAAATTCGTAATTGGCTACGATGCGAATGTCCACCTCGTGGCGCAGCTCCAACATCAATGAAACTAATCCCTTTAATATTCCAGAATGAGTCATGCAAACGAGAACGGAGTTTGCAAACCCACATTTATTACACTGCCGTCAGGGCGGAGGTACTGGACCTAACTCTCTGCAGCAGATCAACCTCTGAATTTATATAGAACTGGCATGTCTTGAACTAATCATCGGATCATCAGGACATCAGATTTGAGATCCCAAGGCGATAAATGCTGCGTAACTTGACTTTTTCGCGCAGGAAAACTTGCTGGACCTTTTTCTAAATTTTAGTAAACAGAAAAGCAGACTCGTTGCTAACTCAATTGAGGAAATGGAGGTTGCAGCGGATCTGCTCAACAGTGATCTGCTGGAATCCTTCCACCTTGATGAAATGTAAGGTTCCCTGGTGGAACGGGGAACTGTATGCAGAGCGCAAAACACTGTATTTGTAATGAAACCAAAGGATCATGAGGCTGCTCTCAGGGACTCTAACAAATTTATTAGACGCTCAAAGAAGGAATCATAAGGGCAATAGATAGGCTGCCTGAGGCCTCCCGTCTACATAAAATGTTGTCAAACCAATCTTCCAATCGGATCAGGTCCAGCTTTTATCGAAACATACAAACCGTGTTGATCGATCTGTAAATTGCTTCCTTGACATCGTTACTAATTGCAAAAATACTTATGAAAGTACCTTCTGAGACAAGACTAGCCACTTCCATTATTTCAGCCACAGTTGTACATAGTAATAAATCAACGACAACGACACGAAATCTCACCAATTAACTAAATTAAAATGGAATAACAAGTGTTCAAGGCATTCGGTAAATATGTACGTCACCTCACTTTTCTAGCAAACCAAACAGTCTAGCGCGGCGTCCAATGAATTATACTTGTCGTAGTATATGCCAATTTGGTTTGGTGTGCGTGTGTGTGTATGAGGCGAAACTCATCAAACTATGCAAACAAATGTCGAGGGCGGTAACGAAAAACATGCACACACACACACCAATAATATGAAAATACTACACAAGTACGATACCAGCACGCACATCAAATTCAAGCGTTGCTTTGCCTGAGGGCGACTTTTATGCCCTGCTAGCCCGTCCTCTGCTTTTCTTCTTGTCTGAAGGATTGTCAACAAATGTCGCCTGACATTACGCAAACAAATTGTCATTGTAGGCAAATAAAACTCCTTTCATTTAATTGCTAAACAAATTTTAATAGAGAAATGGACGTACCGAAAAATGTACGTGTGTACTTGTACCTATATGTATCTATATGTATAATTACACTGAAAGAAACATGTCTTATTGTGGCGAATTCATCAACAAAAAATTTTTCTGTGACTTTGTTTCCGGCGGCTAACTAAGTAAACCACAAAGAATATAACAACTATGGGGAAAATTTTGTTTCATAGCCTGATTAAGTTTATCTTTAAGAAATATCTACAGATTACTTAAAAAAAGATATGTATCTATTTTTGTGAACTTATGTTCAAGAGGCGTTTGAAGCCTACATTGTTGTAAGCACACAAGACGGCAAATCGAGGTCAGTCCTCAGACGTTGTTGAAAAAGTCGAAAAAAATCTTGGCTATTTATGGCGAAAATACTGTGCCAGAATATGTAGCCCAAAATTCCAAATTTATTTGTATGTACTCCGCTCAGTACGAATAAGATCCACAGGTGATCAGTCTTAAAAAGGCTGAATAGAATAGAAATTAGAAGATTAGAGCAGCTGCGAAGTTTTGATGCTTCCACTATAGTACGCAACTGGCACTAAGTAACAAAATGCTAACGAAAAAATGGCACATACTTGAAGGAAAAAAATTAATTTGGAATCTAAGCAAAATTGCTTAAAATTTGTTATAAAAACTGGCAAGAATTTTTTTGGCTTTACTTATAGACTTTAGCAATTTTTTTTTATATTTTTTTTTAATATTCTATTTTTTTAAATATTGGTTTTTCTAGCATTTTTTTGTTGTAATTTTTCTATAGAGGTATCTCAATATCCAAGCTTAAACTAAGCCATATCAAAAACCAGTGTCAAAAGTTTATACAAGTACTTATATAAGGAAAACTCAACAAATTTTTTATCAAAATTTCAACTTTTCATCCGAGTCTTTACAACATTTTTGGGTATGCAATTATAGAGCCCATATAATTTTAGTCTATTGAAGTACAGTGAAAGCTCCCATAGGCGGACGCTCTAGTGAGCGAACATCTCGTTTAAGCAGACACATTCTTGGGAACGAGCAACTTTTGGTTTGGTTCAATTTTTGGAACTTTCCGATAAACGGACGCGGACACTCAAACATGGCTAGTTATGAAAAAAAATCTCCCATAAGCGAACTCGAAGCTCTAATAAGCGGTCATACATATTAAATATACAAAAGTACATACGTCCATATTCAAAGATGTGTTCTTAAAAAAAAAAATTTTACATTTCATTGCCCTCTTCTTGCTTCTTCAGCGAAGCGGGCAATGAGATTTGTCGGTAGAAAAGAAAACGCCATAAATTTGCATTTATTTTCCATTCATTCTGTTTTTATCTATTGAAGAAAAAGTATTATTTTAATTTAGGAACCCGCAATTTAAATTTTTTAAATTTGAATTTCCAACCGACTAAAAAGTCGCGTTGATTTTTGATTTTTTTTTTTTTTTTTTTTGAGACTGCGTTTGCGGTTTTTTTATGTAACAAGTGCAGTTCACAAAACCTGGCATCCATTTTTTGAAATGTTGCTTATAAGAAATATATGCTTATATGGAAAAAAATGCAAAAATCCGTCACCAAAAAAACTCTCAAAAATCAACGGGATTTTTAGCCATTTGAAGCTTGCCCTTCGACTCGAATTGTATGGACTATAAAACTGCATACACCATTAAATCAAAGAGAAAATGCGAGATAGATCTTTATATTTTGAACATGGTCTAGAAAATGGCTATCCGTACAATGAGTTGAAGGCATAAATCAATAAGATGTTAAGATTTTATGTAATTTTCGGCATGAGAATGCACGAAAACTCCGAACGCGAAAAGTCCTGAAAAGTTGCAACGCAATCCAGAATAACCGAAAAATCGCGAAATATCCTAATAAATAAAACGCAAAAAATCTCAAAAGGTCTCGAAAGTCCCATAAAAATACAGCAAAAATTTACGACAAGTTCCAAAAAAGTTCTAAGCGGGCCCGAGAAAATTTGTAAATATCTCGAAAACCCCCAGAAACCGGTTAGGTGTTTTCTAACAAAAAAAACTGTATCAAAAAAAAATTGCCTTTCATTTTAGCCTTACAAAAATACAAAAAATGCAAAGCAAAATACATTCATGAGAGCTGTAAACGGCGCTTAAAGATCTAAAAATAACTTCTGTTCAGCATTATGAAACCAAAACCTCAATGCAGCACCATCCACTAGTTTCATCCCACAATAAAACGCCGAAAAGCCATAGTTGAATGTAACCCATTTATATTCCACCTAGACTGGAATGAAGTAAACGAATATTGTTGCATATAAAAACTAAATAAAAAACACAGTACGACAAAACTACTTTAAATTGTTACGTGAAACCTCTTAAAAGTCAAATCAATTTATTACAATTCTACCCCCAAACTCGAACGCTTTCAATTCCGCAATGAATACATCACAAAGCTATTTACCCAACATTCACCCAAACAAAATACACTTCAACAACGAAGGCAGACAATGCAAATACACACAGAGGAAGAAGGAAGGTGGGAATACGCGAGGTGCGCCTAGTTGAATAGGAATCCTAATAAATGTCAAAAGCGCCACGAAAGTAGTAATAATACGAAGACTGGAGCTGGAGAAGCCCCCAAAGCGCACACTGCATACACATTCTCCTGTGCTGACTTGCCTGAATGAAGGGGGGATAAATGCAGACATACCACCCACAGTTGGCAAATTCCATTTTATGTTGCACGTGCAAAGTTAAAACAGTGGCGTCGTTTTGAGGTAACGAAGAAATCGCCATGAAAGTGAAGGAAAATGCAACGCCACTGACTGAATAATCCACTTGAATTGAGCGACAGGAAGCCGCCCAACAACCCCACAAAGTATGCTTCAAACACACACACACGCACACACTCAAACTTTGGTTTGCCTTACTGTGTTGCTTTGTTAAGTGCGGGTGTTGTTTTCCCGCCCCCCCCCCTCCCCCCCTCTTTGGGTGTGTCAAATTTAACGAGTTCGAATGTATTCATAAGCTTGTGCGAAACACCAGCATGAATAACAGTAATAAAATACAATAACAACAACTTGATAACGTCTGTTGCGTCTGTCGCTACGTCTGCCTGCCTGAATGCCAGTCTTGTCACTCAGTCAATGACTCTCTAAGGGTTGAAAGAGCCAACGCCTTCAAATAGTCGAACACATAGATACTCGTACGAACAGCCGGCCGCGTGGGCTGAGTTGGGAGCAAATATGTACTCATTTTTTTGCTGCTTTCGCTCTAAAAGCTTTTGTTGTTTCGCACGCACATTTGCCGTCGGTTGTCGGATTCGGTTTTATGCACATAACCGCCGGCAAAGCTGAGGATATACATTACACATTTGCCCGGCTGTCGTTCGCTTACCGCATTTCCATTTGTTGAGTGCGTGAGGCGTATAAGTTGGGGTTGCTAGCGGCAGCTATGGATAAATTTGCATACATATGGCTCGAAATGTTTTGCAGGTGTTCGGTATTTTTTTCTTATTTTGTTATTTTTTATCATGGCTACCTATACATGCGGAGTTGGAAGACTTTTAAATGTATTTTTAGATATGAAAGATCGTGAAAAAGCTCGAAGGATCCCAAAAATCTGGAAAGATCCCAGAAAATATTTCACGAAGTACCCCTAAAATGGGTAAACGACTGTATATCTTCTGCGCCTTACTGAGTGCGGGACGTCTCAGTGAGTTCCTGGGCGATAGTACTCCGTCGCTCGATCAACCTCCTTCTGCAGCTGTGAAGCGGCAGTCAGTTGCAAATAAGAAGCCATCAACGTCAAAGGGGGTTCGGAAGCACTACCAGAAGGCTATATCTTTCCTCGGTGAGAATCAGACCATTGGACGAATGCTTGTGAAGGAGGCCGATAACAAATTTGGCTTTCAGACAGTGGTGGGTCGCAGTAAGAGACTAAAAGTGCTTGGAAGCAGAGAAAATTTTCCGTAGCCACTACTGTATGAAGAACAAGGCGAGCTACAACGAGTTGACGATGCTGTTTCTAACAAGGAAAATCCATTGTAGAGGAAGAAGGGTGAGATTGAGCCAAGATTGCCTGAACTAGTCACCAAGGACTTGAGGCCTAGAGAGCTCGCATTTGACTGCATCGCAGAACGCTCCTAGAGTATCAACCTAAAGGCCGACTGGGTGATACTGAGGAGTCCTTTGTAGCTCTCATAGAGGTGAGGTGAAAACATCAATGAACCTTTGAAAAAGGCTTATTTTGCTCTTCACATAGGCATCCGA
>NW_016172774.1:0-12668 GCF_001687245.7 Rhagoletis zephyria | reverse complement strand
CCCAGCGCACAACCCATTGCTGGGACGGGGGTGGTTTTGCAACCAAATACTCGTTTATATAGCGAGTCGCTTGCTCCAAGACCGACACCCGCTTGCAGCCGCACCTACTGTGAGCTCTTAAACCGAATAATTCGGAGTAGCCCCACCGAAGCTCCCTATCTTTCTGCCGTGACCCAAGGCTCCATTCGGATTGGTTACGGCATCTCGCACATGGGTTGCTCACGTTGCCCAGAGTGCGCGAACGAGGACGCAAGAGTCGGGATTGAGTGTAGCCGTGCAACTGTTGGAAATTATTTGAAAAATTTTAACCATCAGGTTAAAGCGTGTCCAATTAATTATTATCGTGAAAAAAATCAGCAAGATACATGCTATGAATCAGTGGACAATAAATAATAACTGAATTCATCAAAAAAAAGTTAATAACAATAACTCTTCTCAAACTTCGAATTTTGCAAAATTTTTCAAATTATATTTTTTTTATTGTTGTAAACCGAATAAAGTGATTTGTACGAAAAAATCTTGTCCGTCCAATTTTGTGTGGCCCACTTGAGAGATTTTCACTCATTAGTAGTCGAAAATCGATAATGAAAAAATTTTTCTAACATGTTGAACAATATCTGGTGAGTTTACCTTCTTTCTGTTTATTTTATTTGTTTAAATATTAATTTTTTATCTTCGGGCAAATGCCAAAAAAAAGCAAGTTCCTGAACAGGTCACTGCTGAGGGGTCACACATACTACGCAGTAGATAATTTCAGGAGTTTTCTCTTCCAAGGCCTTTCTGAAAGTCATTCTTTCCCAGCAAAAAATCGGTAATCACTTTTAGTGGTACCCTGTTCTAGAACGCATTGCCTTATAAAGTTTTCTAATTTTTTCGCTTCGTTTAGACATTGCCGGTAATGCATAACTGAATGTTCTACAATATTTTATTAATTTCGCTGCTTTGATTCATTACGGGGAATGCAAAGTAGAATGCTTCACCGTAGTCAGCTGAAAAATAGAATGAACCCAGCAAGCACCGACTCTAACGTTAGAGAAATTTGGATTTCTACATTAGATAACTAGAGTAATTCTCTAATCGTTCTAGTCGATGACGAAATTAGAGAACTGCATTAGAATTCGATTCGAGAACGATTAGAGAAAGAACGCAAATTCAAATAAAAGTGAATAAGCCTAATTCCGAATGAATGAATCATAAATTATTTTTAAGTTCAAATAATTCATTATTATTTTATTGCAAATACATTTAATACAAATTTTACAAACAAAGCATTTTATTTAATAAAACAAAACAGCAGTTTGAAGTTCACATTCGAATCCCATTAGAGATCAACATTAGAATTCGATTACAAAATTAATATTTTCTCGAGTCGAGAACTATGTCCCGTTTTTGTTGGGATCGCTATGATTCTCGATAGTTTTTCGAGTCGTTCTCTAACGTTTGAGATTGGAGAATGTAGCTAGTTCTCCAATCATTCTCCAATCAATAACTAAACTCAATGTTTGCTGGGTTATTCCGGGTGAGACGCTCTCCTCCGTGGTTTGTGAGGCGGTGAGCGGTGCTGATGCCTGCTGTGTAGTCGGTTCGGTTAGTACATTGTGTTATCCTCAGAGACATAACTATTATAAGAGAAAAGCATAAAAATCAATCAATAATCATTAAATTAAGATAAATATTTTTCGAGTCATCTATAATTGTTATTCAAAGACCTATATTATAAGTCTTTTCATAATAATTATCAGAGAGATAAAAATTTTTAAGTCTTCAAAGACTTTTATTTTAAGACTTATATATAAAAGTTTTATCATAAAAATTATCATTTAAGTCTTCAAAGACTTTTATTTTAAGACTTATATTATAAAAATCTTTTCATAATAATTATGAGCGCGAAAAAAAATTGTACGTCTTAAAAGACGGGACTTGTTCAGGAGCATATGATAATCATAGCCGAAAGGAGCGAAAGGTTTGTGTCTATGTCCGGTGACCGCAGCATGTGTACTGGCGTTTATACCCGGAGCTTCAATTAGTCGTGGTTCATATACGTGTTCACCAGATAAACCTTCGTCGTTGGCAGTCAACCTCCCAAACGAGAATTCTATTTACACACTAGGAATATTGAACCATGAAAATAATCAAACAACATGCTACAACCTTATAGTGTGATCCCCTCTATCACAAACCCTACCATGCCTAGCAGCGCGTTCCGAATGTTAGTAGCTGCTTCTTTACCCAACCCTACCATTGGCTTTAGAGATGTTATTAAAAAGCCCCTACGTATTCAACTACACTTGCCCTCGAACCAGGTAAACTAGAACACTTAGCCTTCCATTTTACTATTAATTTCTTTCTTGCGAAATTTAAATAAGAGGAAAAAAACACATATTTATACTCTACAATGAAAGCTCATAATCTTGCTTTTCAAATACATAGTTGGGCACAAAATACGTAGTGCGAAAACTCAATCGTTTTGAATGTTGGTAATCGCTTGGATTAGGGTTTTGTGATACCTATTTATTTATGCAACTAGGTCTAGGTCCGTCTCCGTTTGAACGCCGTGGAAGAAACCCCTACGTTCATTTGGAAAGGGCAGGAAGGGTTCTTATGGCCTGGCGAAGAGATTCTTAACACGTGGAAGTGTCCAAGCAAGGGAAGACCAGTAGCGGAGCGGATGCGGTGGCAATAAAATAGGCCAACTTTCGGACAAGGTTGCTTTGCCCTTCGGGGCTATCAGCATAGCGCTGAGGGGTTTTAAGGTTCCATTAATCTTCAGATGAATCGGTTCGAGTTTTTTTTATGGCGAACGCGCACGTATATTTGTTTTAGATTTAAATATAATTAAAAGTCAAATTGGCGGTATGTACCTATACTTGTACAAAGTTAATCAAAACTTCACGGTTTAGATCAAATGCGATAAAAGGCGATACTTTACGTGGCACGATCCGAACAACGTGATGTTCTCAGCAGAAAAAGAAAGACCGGAAATCGAGCTTTTAAAGGGTGGGTAGCAGCTTGTAATGAGCACCCAAGTTATCGATAGCAGACTTCAAATGTTTTGACATTTGTCAAAGCTATCTTTGATTGCGAAGGCAGGGTGGTTCAAAATAACGAAAAATTACTTAGTTAAACAGAAGCTGGTCAAGTAAAAAACTTAGACAAACTTGTGTAGATACTTAGAGTATGACATGTACCCATAGTACAGATTTAATATCAAATCTACTTGTCAGGGAGAAAATTACATGGCCAAAAGCTAAATTTTCAAAAATTTCAGGTGGGTAGTACTACCCACCATACCCACGCCCGTGGTTATTGTTGAAGCCCTCCGCCGTTTCCCTGACGCTGGTGACAGCATTCAATTGTGCGTACATCGGCCCGACCGGCATAATGTCTTTCCTGCCTACATCTCCTACTTAATATTGTTAGGGTCGAAGGTCTGGTTCGTGGATAGGCCACTAAGCAGTGTGCTCGTCGCTGAGTGCTGTGTCGTCCGCACCGGTGGGGTTCGATGAGATGATTCACCTGATTGTGTGGTGGTCCTCATCGGATTGTCGCCACTGACATGCCTCCCAACCTTTCCGCCTGTGGCCGTCCGGATATATAATAAGTAGTCGGGGTGGCTATTGCGGAAAATTCTTTCCAATCGCTGCTTGCTGCGTACCCGGCGTGCCGAATCAAATTTTGTATCGCGATCACGTACTCTTTTTACTTCTCTCGTGGGTTCTGCCTTCTCTGTCGTATGTCATCCTCGAAGTGTTCAAAATACCGGGCTGCCAGAAAGAAACGTAAGAAGTCGCCAGGGAAGAGCTGTGCCGCACAGTACCTCGGGCATAGTTTTCGGCAGGAGGTCTACGTTCAAGGCATACACCTCAGCCAACTCCTCCAAACGCTTCACAAAAGCTAGCGGGTCCCGTCCACCGTCAAATTTTACTGGCCAATTTCTTACCTGATCGATGATAGGTGCAAACGTGAGAGTTTGCGCCTGATTTTTAGGATTTGACGTACCTGCGTTCAGCCCGACGGTTGTTGGTGGCGGGTGCTGGTGCCCCGCCAACTGGTTCTGTGTCGAGTTTTCCATAAAAATGTTCGTACTCCCCTCACGTTCCTCCGGTGGTAGTGGCGTCTTTTGCTCCTCCTCGTCCTCCGAGGTGGCTTTATTCGTGATTTCCATCGACAGGAATTTAGTGTGGATCTCCGGGTCGTTGTGCGCCTTGGTCACCAGCGCAATTATCCTCTTGCGTATCACTCGTGTGATACCCGCATGCTCGATCTCCAATTCCTGTGCAGTGGACACTAGTTGCTTCTTTGGTATATTGTCCAGCCACGTTATGTTGACTAGCTCTGCCATTTTACTCGCGTTGTTTGTTAAAAAAAAGTTGCTTTGCACGAGTACGATTTGTCAAGGGTGCCAATTAGAACGAAGAGTTTTTGCTTCTTCTACAACGTTGGAGTATACTTACCGTATCCAGAGTCCGTTACAATAAATTTGTAGTTTTGGGCTCCGGTAAATTGTACTTTATTAACTAAATCTCTTATTTTCTACAAAGAATATATAACAAAAATTACAACGATAAATTCCGGTAGTGTCGCTTCCAGTGGCTGGGTAATATCTCCGTGTTCCGTTACCGGCTTACTATGTCGTGGTGGTGTGACTTTAGTACTGGTGGGCAGCGCTGTGCTAACGCCGATGATTGGCGTGCTACGCCGGTAAGCGGCGCTCTGGGTTCGTCGGTGAGTAGCACTGGAATTTATTAATTTCTCAATTCCTTATAAGTAATTTCAAATGTATTTTTTTTTTCTTTTGAATTCCATTACAAGGAATTTCGTATTGTAATTGGAATAAATTACGTGCTAGTAATTCCTCTGAAAGGAATTGAAAATGTAATATATTTGCTTTCAATTCCATTACCTGAATTGCAAGAGTACTTTAGTTTTTTCAATTACTCAAAGGAATTTTAAAAGTAATTGAGAAACTGAAAGTTCACGGACGTAAAATGTGGATTTTTTTTTGTAATCAAAGATTAAATTCGAAACCGCACATTGGATATTTTCTATCTATATCTATGTATTTGTAGTATATATAAAAATGTTGTGTTCGCTTGTACGAGGCCTCAAAACTCGAGATCGGCTGAACCGATTTGAATATCTTTTTTTAATTGTTCTTTATAATACCAGGATTTATGGTACACAAATTTGGAGGGTTGCCACCAATTTGAAAATTGTAAACTCAATTAAATTGATAAAATTAATGAAATATAACAATGTGGGTATTAAATTGAAGAAGTTTAAGAAAGATAACCATTGGAGATATTCTTAAGGATTGTTGCGACCTATTTGAAAATTTTAACTCAGTTAAATAGATAAAATAATGGAAATATTGCAATGTGGGTGTCAAACTAGAGAGTTTTAAGAAGGCTTACAGTCAAAAATATTTTCAAAGAGGGTTACCACCTGTTTGCAAATTTTACTCAATTAAATAGACAAAATAAATGGAATATTACAGTATGGGTGCAAAATATATATTAGTATAGACTAGCCAATATCTGCTTGCTTTGCGGCGCCTTAAAACACTAAATACTAACGATGAAAACCGATGGATAAATGAACAAGTTTGCAATGGTTAAGTGAAAGTGCAATAATATTTTGTATGAAATAGGAGCAGGAAATTATGTTACTCATATGCCATATCGTGCATGACCGTACTCATACATGGCGTATGAGTAACATACGCATGACCGTACTCATACATGGCGTATGAGTAACATGTTAAAGTTTGAATTTTTTTTCATTCGCAATGCAAACTTATAATGGAAATAACTTGAGTAAATGACCTAATCTGAAAAAACGGCATACAGACCCGTAACCTACTACCCAAAATTAATTTTACGTGTCGGCGTTTTTTTGTTGTTGTAATTTAAATCCTTACAGTGTTATCATCAAAATTTAGCCATAGCAATGCAATTTGTTTATAAAACTCTTAGGAGGTATGATCTCCAGTCCAACAGGGCTCGTAATTCAAGCGGGCTCTATCCTCATTTGTAACGCAGGATACCAGTAAGAGTACTTCATGAAAAAGAAATCCCGCCATGGTGGAATGGGGAGCTTAGAACTCTTAGAAATAGCGTTAGAAAACTTTTTAACGAGTGCTTTAGGTCCAAGAATTGGGTGCCCTACAAAAGTGCGTTAAAATCATATAAAAAGGAACTAAGGATAGCAAAGGCCAAGTCCTGGCAAACCTACTGTTCCTCGATAGAAAATGTAAGAGGCTCAGCTAGGCTAAGTAAGATCCTCTAAAAGGAGCACACTAATCTATCATTTATTAAAAATATAAATGATGTATGCACAAACTCCACGGATGAGTCTTTAGAAACACTAGTTCAATTCCATTTTCAGGCTGCGAACAGAATGCCGCAGGTTCCGATGGAAAAGAACCCACATACATACCAAATAGAGAACTTGAAACAATAATAAGCCCAGAGAAGATCATCTATGCAATAAATAGTTTGTCTCCCTTTGAATCTCCAGGCCCAGATGGTATAATACCGGGCATGTTACAGAATGTAAAGGCGCACATAGCACCGCTACTTGAAACCCTCGATAGAGCTTGTATTAGAATGAACTAGTCCCCCAGAGCTGGAGACGTATCAAAGTAGTGTTCATCCCTAAGCCCGGTAAGAAGAACCACGAATCAGCGAAAGACTTTAGACCTCTAAAGGCGCTGGCCCAATGCAGGCTTGCTTTGCGCGCCTTGCTGACTTCAATTTGCTTTGATTTACTTTGAAAACTTGCTTGGCCGAATGGTGGCTTGGAACGCTGTCAAAGTAACCAGCTTCTGGTTGAAAAGTCAATGTCTGTTCCCTTAACGCTAATAATTAATTCCTAGAAAACTCTTAAAAATTTATGAAAAACTTTCAGATTTATTTTTAAATTAATGCGAAATAATGTTTGTATTTAAAAGAAATGATAATAATGATACATACATATCTATATCTACATTTACTAAAACAACTATAACTTAAAAAAAAGAAGAAAAGAGCTATAAGAAGTTTTTTCCTCTCGTGTAAAATTTGTTAAAGTGGGCTTTGTAACTTTTTATCATAAGATAACGATATGTTAAATATAAATATGGAAACAATGAATCATTTTTATTTCATTTCGAATTACCTGCATTTTCTGTGACTTTTTTAAATTAAGTAAGCAAATTTTTGTTTGAATTTATGTATTTTGAAAGAAACACACCTCTTTGTCAAAAGCCTACAAAACGCTTTCAAATAAAACATTTGCCCAATTCAAACTTTGAGGCGCTTAAATCAAGTGAAGAAAAGCTGCCATTTGGCCAGCCTTTATACGTTTTAGTATATTCCAAATAATTTTTGACACTACTCGCAGCGAAGCAAGCAAAGCAAGCCTGCATTGGGCCAGCACCTTAAGCCTAACTTCCTTTGTTCTTAAAGCACTGGAAAGACTAATAGATATATATATATAATCGTTCTTGGGTGAGGAATCCCTATCAACAGCACAACATGCTTACATCAAAGGAAAATCGACGGAGTCAGCTTTGCATGAAGTGGTGGGGCTCATAGAAAAATTCCTGCGCTTCAAGCAATACACTTTAGCCGCCTTCCTGGATATTGAGGGCGCCTTCAACAACATTGAAGTTGACACCATCATCCAATCATCATGGGGGTTGGTGTAGACGGCGGAGTGGTTGGCTGGGTATGCTCCATGCTAGAAAGCAGAATTAAGAAAGCGGAGATAGTCTAATAACTAGATATGTGCGTAGAGGTACTCCCCAGTGTGGTGTACTCTCACCACTGTTGTGGGTTGTAGCACTAAACAGCATACTGCTAGAACTCAACAGAGGTGGAGTTAAAGTAGTGGCGTATGCTGACGATGTAGTGATAACAGTCACAGGACCTTTTCTCGCTACTGTAAGTGAAATTCTAGGAAAAGCGCTGGGTAGACTACACACGTGGGCTAAAGGCAGTAGCCTTAACGTAAATCCAGGCAAAACTGAGTTGGTGTTGTTTACTAATAAGAATAAGATACCCCAATTTAGACTTCCATCCATAGGCGGGAAGACAATCCCCCTATCGTCAAACGCCGAATATCTGGGAGTAATTCTAGATACCAAACTAAACTGGAAACATTAACGTTGAGAAACGTAAAGAGAGGGCTTACATGGCTTATTATAATTGTAAACGGATCTTCAATAGAAACTGGGGTTTAAAACCGAAACTTGTGATGTGGATGTATGCCGCTATCATAAGGCCGATCCTAACCTACGGCGCCCTAGTATGGTGACCAACCTTAGACAAAAAATACAATGTCAGCAAACTAAATAGCTTACAAAGAGCGGCATGCTCGGGGACAACTGGGGCACTGAAATCCTGCCCTTCAGAAGCACTGAATGTAATCCTCAATATGATGCCCATTGATTTATGCTTAAAGGAAGCCGCGATGTACTCAGCATTAAGACTCAGAGAGTCTGGGCTATGGGGATCGAGAACCTTTTGGCATAGCTCAATCTTAGGCCTTACTTCGATAGGAAATAAAACCACGGGCTATATGGTATCAACCCTCGATTTTGGCTTGAATATACAGGTGCGGTTTCCATTCAGAAGGGAATGGAAAAGGGGCCAAGCTGCCGATAGGGAAGCCATCTGTATCTACACTAACGGGTCCAAGATGGACTGCGGTGTAGGGGCAGGGGTATATTCCGAAGAGCTTGTTGTCAATCGGTTCCTCCGGCTGGAAAACCATGCTAGCATATTTCAAGCTGAAGCTCTGGGCATTTGTGAAGCCTGTAGGATACTAAGGAATAGCGCTACCAGGAAAGAAAGAGCGGTTATTTACTCAGATAGCGAGGCAGCACTCCTGGCTATATCATCCACTGTAACCAAGTCCAAGCTAGTCAACGAATGCAAGATGGAGTTACGCTCGGCATGTCAGTCAATGTCCATCTCTCTTGTCTGGGCTCTCGGCCATAGGAACATAGAAGGCAACGAGAGGGCAGACGAACTGGGCAAGGCGGGAGCTTGAATCTGTAGCGGTGATACTGGGTTATCCCCTCAGACAAATACAAACAGAAATCCACTTGCACCTTTTGAAACCGGCAAGGAGGAGGTGGTCAGAGATTCAGACTTGCAAGATAGCACGAGAGTTTGGCCTGACTTTAGCAGGAAAAGAACAGAAGAACTGCTCAGTAGGTCAAGGGTAGAAGTATTTAGAGTTGTAGCGACTATCACCGGTCACTGGCCGCTAGAAAAACATGCTGCATGAATAGGTCTTCCATAAAACAGAATATGCCGCAGCTGCGGCTTGGATGGCAGCGAAGAAACAGTATTTCATTTCCTGTGCGAATGCCCAGGTCTGGCTTACTTAAGACATAAATCTTTCGGGAAACACATAGTGGAGCAGTTAATGGATTTATCTAGTGCTACAATAGGCGACTTATACAAATTCGTAAGCGGTTCTAAATGGTTTGACCAAACTGCTGGAATGCTCTGACAGGTAGGCTACGGTAGAATAAAATATCATTGTCCACGAGAAGTGCACCAAAATGGCGGTTTTATGCGCTAATTGATTCCTGAGCGATAGCTTAGGTAGCACTACATCCAACCAACCAACTTCAAAGGCCCCGGAAGGCACTCCCCAATGGGTAGCATTAAGGGTACTAATAATAATAATAAACACAATTAAGTCAGTGCATTCTTATAGATACGGAGGGATTAGTCCAAGAAAACAGCAGCCCGAGGCAGCAACAGTCCGGACTGTTCTTCACCGAAAGGGGAGCATGAAAGTATTCGGGCGGGTTATTCCTGCTTCGACATATACGGGTCTCATCTGCCGCGAAGTGCGTTCGCGGTAGGATCTGGAAAATTTAACGGTTACCCTATAAACTGAACAGCTGCAGTTTAAGTTATTCAGCTTTCTTAAAGTCCAATTAGTAATACTACTTAAGTATAAGTTATTTATCCAAGACAGTTAGCAACCAAGAAATTTAACAAAGGTATTGCAATTCAACAGTAAACATTTTTTCTTTAATAAATTTTTCGATTACTTTGAATAAAATTTTCAATTCCATTAAAAGGAATTACTAGCACGTAATTTATTTCAATTACAATATTAACATAAACAAAAACAATTACATTTGAAATTACTTCTAAGGAATTGGTAAAGTAACAGATTCCTAATTACAATTACTGAGGAATGTACTTTACAATTACTGAGAAATGTAGTTGTAGTTGTAATGTAATTGCATTTACCCAGCTCTGACAGTTCGTCACAGTGCAATCCTACTACAAAAACATGATTGCGACTGCTCCTTTTTCACATTCTGCCACGGTGACTTTTTGGAAGTTATCACAGCAGTTACCCGTGACTTTTGAGTAAACGTTACAAAGTCATAGGTACGCAAATATCTGTCACCTCTAATACGGATGCAGGTGGCAAAAATTGTTTTCCTATCTGGCGGAATTTGCACTTAACTTACTTTCAATACCTTGCCTTATGCAGACCTTGAGCTTTATTTAGGGCCGAATTCACAGTGCGTAGTTAACTCAACTAAACTTGGTGAAAGCAAAGCTACGCGGCGGTATGCACTTATATATAGTTATATTAACTTTTATTCTTATTTTTAATTTCTTATGAGCTTCGATCCCAGCTGTATTATTAATTTTAATTTCAAGGGCTTTTTCAAATGAATTGCTTAAAATTATTTTAATATAAGCCTATTTGTTTTTCAGCTTTTGTTTTGAGGGATTTTGCTTTTTTCTAACGGGGTTTTATAAAGATCTGGATTTTTTTACTCGAAAATAGTTAGCAGCACTAAGTGCACTATACAAAAATTTAATGCATCGAAAGAGTCTTTCATATTATCAACAACACATTGGCTTGCAGGCTTTTTCACATTACTCTTATGCTTTCGTTAAGGTTAATACTAACTGCAGATGTCAGAACTGAATTCATATAAGCTGCTTTTCTTGTTGATATTTCGCTATCGAGTGTACTTGGAACCATCTCACCAACGAAATTGCTATGCCTGAACGTAGGAGCTTCCTTTTCAGGAGGAAGATTAGAATTGGCATCGTCTTCTTGCTGAAAAATATCAGTGTCATATTTGATTCCGATACTGATTCGAAGTTGCCATGTTGATTTACAACAGCCACCTTGTTTTTCTGGGTCTTTCTTGGTGCAAGTCACCTCACTTTGGAAGCCTTCACCTCGTCACTTCATTTTACTTCGTTTTATTTCACTTTCCACAAATTGGATTTACCTCCAAAATAAATAACAATTTCTTTGAAATACATGATTTATTTAACCAAAATCAGTAATCTTTTGCCATAATTATTGTTAAGTAGTAAGTACGGCAAAATAACTTTTCGCAAAAAGCTACCAAAAAGACGCCCAATAAATCTCCGATCTGGCATCGGTTATTTGGAAGAAGTCATTTTGATTTTCATTTTCACATGTGTAGTTGAAAGCGTACAGAAATGAATGGGTGGATAAAGTTTCATAATTATTTAGTAAATATTTGACGAAAATGACAATTATATTTTAGTTTTCATACATCTTCAATTTTACAGCAAAAATGAAACATTTAAGTGGATCTCGTGATGACGTTGTTGCTGTGTATCTGGTGATGATATTTTTGTTGGAAATTGAAAATCGATTAATTATATTTTAGTGTTAATATCATCGATGAACTATAATTTTTGATTTTCTTCCTCTACGTTTGAGAGATTGAGATTTTAAAGATATTCCAGCACTAAATTTGCACAGGAACACAATAAATTATAAATTAATAAAAGTTAAAGATTACTTTTATTGTGATAATCCGACACCCCTAATTATGCTTGAAAGTCGTCACTTCGATAATCACTTCACTTTTCTTCCTAAGTCACTCCGAAACACTTCACTTCGCTCGAAAATAAGCAAACGGTAGACTGTCTTAATTGTGGCATGCATTTTAAAAGTAGTAGAAAGGAGAAAAAATAAGCAGCTTTGGAAAAGGTCCTAACATTAGTATAAATGATTTGGATGGGTTATAGGTACGGTGACCTTCCGTCCGGTATTATACGGGTTCTTTTTTGACCCATTGTCCTGGTAATTTCTTTATTTTATATGGGACGCCAACTGTTCTGTAATCCTTTTCATGTCCTGTATTTGTCCCGTATTCAGTGTTCGGCATTTCGATGCCTTAACAGCCCATTAAAATGGCATGCCTATGAACCAGTTTTAAGTGATGTTGGTATATGATCGTGTTTTTTTCCATAAACAGTTATTAGTTTCTAATCTGAATGCCTGTGATTCGAATAGAGAAATACATACAGTGACCAAAATATAATTAAGACTCGATATTTTAGCAACGTTTGGCTATTTTCTTTTGTTTATTTTATGTTTCTTATTTTTTTATGGAATAAAGCTCTATTCCTAACAAAACCCATAGTAGTCCAAATTTTCCACTTTGTGCAAAGAACTATAAAAACTAATTCTGCCAAGTTTCACCAAACTTCCAAACTTTTTAAAGCGGGTTCACCGTTCGTGTCCGGACAACTTTTTATTTGCTCTCAAAACCTTTTTGCCGGAGAGGGTGGTGAAGTACGGTTCACCGTTCAGTTCGGCACATTTTTATACCCGAGCGCACTTGTGCACAAGGGTATATTAATTTT
>NW_016172773.1:0-12669 GCF_001687245.7 Rhagoletis zephyria | reverse complement strand
GAGCAGCAGCAAACCATATAGCGGTTCTGCACCGGAGCAACAGCAAACCGCCATAACTATACTACTCACATCCCTTGGCGGTGCCAATACTAAAAACCGAAACATATGTGGACGACATACTTTCGGGAGGTCAGCAACTAAATCTCTCTCCCAAGTCATTCAAGCTCTAAACTCCGCTGGCTTCCCCTTAAAAATGATCACGGCGAACCATCCTGATTTGCTCAAAGACATAAAAAAGGAGAACTTGCTTGATAGCAACTTTCTTGAATTCGAAAAAGCAAGTACCACCAAAACCCTCGGGATTCAATGGAATGCCATCACTGACTCCTTCTCTTATATCATTGAATCCATCTCAGCCTCGTCGGAGAGCACAAAGCGACAAATTCTCTCTTCTGTCGCAAAACTTTTCGACCCCGCAGGATGGCTCTTACCAATAATGATTCAAGCCAATGTCCTATTACAAGAGCTATGGCTCGATGGAACTGACTGGGATGACCAAGTCAAACCCCTCCGTCTCCATAAATGGTTGCAGTTTGCGAATAATTTAGAATCTATCTAGGCCATCCAAATACCCCGATGGGTCAATTATGTTCCAGGCCAGTGTTGCCAGTTTGCGGGATTTCGCCCTTTTTCAGGATTTTATGACTAAAAAAGGCGAATGGGATTTTCAGTCGAAAAACGGGATTTTTTGGATACCATTCCAAGCACTAAAATTTAGTAGTTGATAAATAAGAAAATGCTGCCATACTCTATGCCTACGGTGACCATATTTATGAAAGCCGAATACGGGACAAAAAATAAATTTGAAACTTTTTTCCACACTGTTTTCCCTGAAACAGTATCCTTATAACATCAAAATTTTGTAGGATAATTTTATCGAGATTTTTACCCCGTAAAATTTGTTAAAAATTTTCGTTAAATTTTAGTATAATAAAGAGCAATTTTAAGTCGGTAAGGCTTACCACTAATTTTTGGCAACTTTTTTTTGTTGACGGTGTTACGCATTTTTTCATTTAAAGTATGTATAATTACAGAAAGTAATTATGTTTCTAGATTCTGAACTTTTTGAAATGAAGGTAAAAGAATTCTGTGGTCATAAGCAATAATCGCCTAAGTCGACTTATGAAGGAATTAAGTTGTATATGCTATCGTATTCTGCAACTACCATTCCATGCGTGTGTGAAATCCCCATCTCGCCAGCTAAGCTATTTAAAAAGTTATAGACGAACATATTTTGGTTTCTTCAAAAGGTTAGCATTACAATCCAAATGCTTAAAACGTTTTTTCTCGAATTCAAGTTTTTCGACTTAGGCGGTTATTGCTTATGACCACAGAATTAACTACAAGTCTTTAGAAAGCATAGCGATATTCACAGATATTGACCAGTTTTATTTAAATGATAAATGGAAACGTATTTTAAGTGATCCTATTACAGGGTGTTACACTGATCATGAACGTTTTAATTGACCTAGTACAGGTCATAAGGCTAGTCGGGTAATTGACGAAACAATTTTTAGCTCGGCTATTTCTTAACCAATTTTAAGTTCTCATATGACTTTGGAAAGATAATATTTCGTCACCTGAAATGCAAAATAACGTAACATCATCGCCACTGAAATGGAAAGAGTCATGACTAATTTTTGATATTTTTTTTTATAAAACGATGTGGGGAGTTGTAATTTGATGAAATCCATCACGACAATCAAAAAGTGAATTTTGAATTCTTTATAAGTTACGACTTTTTGTATTTCAGTGACGATGATGTTACGTTATTAAGCATTTCAGGTGACGATTTGTACTATTTCGAGAAATAATAATCTTTGTGAGCGTGTTGCAAATATGTTGAAAACTTTTAGAATAGATCTGAAATCAAAACCAGTTTTTATTATTTTTTCCGCTTCTACAACATTTTTTTGCAAAATTTCAAAAAAAGTGTATTTTAGCCAATATTTTGAAAATAATGTTTTATTTCTAGGAAAACAGGGTACCATTTATAAAAATCAATAGACATAGACAATTTCGGAAGTGATGATTTTTGTAAAGATTTTTCCAAAATCACTTCCATATTTCACAGAAGATTTGAGTCAGTTGAGTTCACTCTTAGGTTTAAATAGTTCGTCTAGTTGACCTTCAAATGACCTCAATACTGGCCTCGTGAGACCAAACTGACCCCGGATTTGGGTTCAGCGACCCCCAAAACATATATATTGTTAGGATTTTTGTCGTTTATCTGGATTTTCATAAATGATTCATAGAAAAATTTTCAGTAGACTGGTCAGGAAATGGTGGCTTGGTACCGAATCATATTTTTTTATAAACGCCACACAATTTCGATTCTGCATAAAAATACCTATATTTCCACATCTTAAAAATAACGATACACGCGGACATGGGAACAAGAGGATGCAGACCCCCCGACTTAGCCTCCTCTTCTCTGTGGTGGCATGGGCCCGAATGGCTAACCCAACCACCCGACACCGGGCCAAAATCCGCTGTGCGCTTAATTAACCCACCGGAAGTCCATCGAGTCAACGCCTTTCACGCTGCCGAAGATGATACCGACATTTTAGATCGCTTCTCGTCCTTTTTCCGCATGATTAAAGATATGGCATATGTCTTCAAGCTTTTAGATCGCTTAAAGAGCCGAAATCAAGCCGCACAGGGTCCTCTCTCATTATCCCTATCGCGCAATGATCTCCGCTCCACCAAACGTCGTCTCATAGCCTTAACGCAAAACCGTTACTTCCCCCGCGAAATTTCATGCTTATCGCAGTCAGTGCCAATCGCTAAGAAAAGCCCATTGCTAGTTCTCAACCCCTTTCTAGACAAATGTGGGTTACTCCGGATCAATGGTCGTTTGGCCCACTCCGCTCTTAGCTATAATGAGCGTCATCCCCTCATTATACCCGAAAAATCTCGATTTGCTGCTCTCTATCTTCGTTTTCTCCACAAGCTCCTCTTACACGCAGAAATTCGGCTCCTGCAGCAAAAGATAAGACAGGAATTCTACATTACCCGACTCAAGCCTCTTATAAAAAAGTGCATTTTTTCAATGTAAAGCTTGCACCGCCCACAAGCATCAAACGCGCTCTCAAATCATGGCGGCGTTGCCACCAGAGCGTTGCACTTACGCTCCGCCTTTCACCACCACCGGTGTAAATTTCGCTGGGCCTTTTCAAGTAAAAGCCTCCATGCTAAGGTCCTCCACCATTTTAAAAGGCTACGTGGCCGTATTTGTGTGTTCCACGACAAAGGCGGTTCACCTTGAGCTGTGCTCTGATTTAACAACAAACGTATTTCTCGCCGCGTTTGCCCGTTTTGTTGGGCGTCGAGGCTATCCAGCAAGAATGATGAGCGACAATGGCACTACTTTCATTGGAGCCAAAAGAGCAACTGAGAAGGAATTCTCTAGTTTCCTGCAAGAAGTATCTCAAGACATCGTCAAGCAATACCTTCCCCAAGGCATTGATTGGAGATTTATCCCCCCTGGCAGCCCTCACATGGGCGGATTATGGGAATCCGCCGTCAAAAGCTTCAAGTTACATCTCAAACGAACGGCTGGAGCACATAAATTCACGTTTGAAGAATTCACCACTCTTTTAGTTAGGATCGAAGTGGTATTAAATTCCCGTCCCATCTCCGCTCTCTCCCAAGATCCAACAGAGTTCACGGCCCTCACCCCTGGCGATTTCCTAAGGGGAACTGCCCTCATGTCTCTTCCGGAAGTAAATCAAAGCAATTTGTCTCTCCTCAATAGGTAGGAAAGAGTTAAAGTTATGCACCATCAGCCGCCGTTGGAAGGAAGATTATCTCAAAGACCTTCAGAAACGTTATAGGTGAAAAGACACTAAAGTTTCACCGAAAGCTGGAGAATGCGTCCTCATTATAGTTGCTACGTTGCCGCCCACTGAGTGGCGTCTTGGGACGCATCGAAACGACCCATTCCGGTCCAGATGGACATATTCGCGTAGTTGACGTACGCACCAAAACCGGCATACTCACTCGATCGATTGTAAAGCTATGCCCTTTGCCATCCGCAAATGACCCTCTAACCCCCCCAGCAGATAACTCAACAACTTTTCACCGACTGCACTATACCCGCACCGCTTACCTACATTTGTTCATCACAGTTACTTGGCAGGCAATACACGTATATGCTTATCCCTCTGTCTTATTAACAAGTGTTTAACATCCCACTATTAACCTACTCGAACAAAACCTCTATTTGCAGATGGAGATTGATATCCCTCAGCCCGCACCACGCACATGGTTGACGGAAAGGGCGCTCCCGCCCGTAAGTGAACCTGTACGCGCCACAGAGACCGCCGCGGAACAACTACCCCCGGACAACACGCCCGTAGCCAACTTCCAGCAGTGCCGTCTACGTACGCGCCACCACGCTCTCCGAGATGCAGCGTTTTCCGGGCCCTACAGCCCCATCAGAGGTTTACCATCGCGCGCGCGCACCGATATTGCACGAACTGGCTCCCGCTCTCACATCGTACCGTGGACTGTTCCTCCAATGGGAACTGCCGAACGTGTGGACAGTTCCACCATACGCTTCTGCACCGCAGCGCGGCCAACACATCTAGTCGCCGTACCATGCACGCAGCACAACCGCCAAAGGGAGTCCCTCGTACAAGGAGCACATTCATTAAGTTTCAACGCAATCACCGCGCTGCCATTAATGGTCCTCATTCTCGCCCGCTCCGTTCAACGCAGGCAACACATCGAGCAACGCAAACACCGCCCTGTGGAACGCAATCATCGCAGCACTTACCAAGGCAAGGCCACTAAGCTCTTGGTGCACGAAGGCATGCGCACCCTCAAAGAGTTGAAGGATGTACTAGCCGCTTAGCGCGTCTAGGCGGGGCAGGATGGCTAAGCGAGTATAGCCCAACGAGTCACATTGCATTTTACATGTATTTATACTTATTTATCATCTTGTATTTTGAATTCACTGTCATTGTATTGCTGCATTTCCCATGTTTAAAGTAGAATCGAATTGAATTGTAATGAAATGTAGTTAGAAAAGTTGTAATTGAATTGAATTGTAATCGAACACCCTTAATTTTAGAATTGAATTGAATTGTACAGAGACAGACCTAAGAAAAGCAGCTGGCAATATCATGGTCGATAAGGCAGACTAAGAATGACAGTGTTAGAAGAAAAAACAAAAGTGACATTTTGTATCAAGTTTAAGCGCACTTTTTTCGCAAATCACCAATCGTTTGCTTTGCCCGCCACCGGTGAAATTTTTGTATCGCTGTATACGCGTTATATCTAAACTAAATAAATTCTCGCCTTTGCACATTAGGTCAAATGATTCATTTGGCCGTGCGAAATTCCAAGTTTTACATTATTTTTTGATGCCATTCTGTAGGGAATACTCCAAAATAACAGAAACTTCACTCTGTTTTTGTAAAATAAAAATCACCGTTAGACAGAAATCAAACAAAGTTACACTTTCAAAACGTTATTGACACGTTGTTTGCGCAACCGGTTTATTCAAGGAGGTGGTGTTACTAGATCAGCTGATGAGATGTTTTTATTCGCCTCCCGGCTTAAAATGTCAAATACAAAGTTGTTTACAAGGCGAATTCACCTAGCTTGTTTACGTTCTGATTGTTTTCTTTAACGTGAGCTGACTTGAGTTTTCAAAATAATTGTGAAGTTTTGTGGATTATTTGTTAAAAGTTTGAAAAATAAGAAACATGGGAAAGTGCCTCTTGTGTCCAAAGAAAGAAGAAACGGGAAAGGGTCCGTTTTTCCGAATTCCGGCCGACGAGAGGCGAAAGATCTTGTGGACCCAGGCGTGCAGAGTGCAATTTCGGGCTAGGGACATAATTTGTGCGGATCACTTTGCTGATTCCGACATTACTTACGGGGCAAAACGGGCGAATTTGATGCCGAACGCCGTACCGTACCATCCTTCGTTATTTGCTCCGACGAGTAGTGATAGAACTTTTTAGAAAAAGTATCGATACTAGTGCTCATATAGAATACTCTAAAAAGTATCGATGCCAGTACTCATATTTGCAAAAAAGTATCGATAATACTCGTACTTCCAAGTATTCTCAAAGCAAGCGTAAAAAGTAAACAGAAATCAGATTTGTTTTCCTATTTGTAAATTGAATAGTCACTGCTCTTAGTATTTAGTTTTAATCTGATCTAAAGGAATTTTTGGAATAAACTTCCGATAAATTAGTTTTACATGCGTAAATTAAATGTTTATAGCAAAAAGCCTATTTCCAAGTTTTTAAATGCGAATATTTTATTGTTTAGTGTTATTGTTTGACGCGTACATGTATTTAAATATAACTTTACTTTGAAAATGAAATGTAAATGTAGAAGACGAGAAGAACTATGGTGAAGCCCATTCTGTATTGAAAAGATAAGCTCTCTTTTATAAAAATTTCCTTCAAGAATGGGCTGGATTTCACAACGAAGGTAGAATACATGGGTTAACGATGGCTGCCTTATGCTGGAGAGTGGCCAAGTTGTCGAGTCGAAAGACTATCTCTTCCACCATTCATTATCAAAGGATATTCGTTTTTTAATTATTCAAACATTTTTACCTGAAGCCAATGTTGAAATGACCGCTACATTTTCTTCTAGGTTGTGTAAAAATTTCATAACTGCGTCAATTACCAGGAGCTCACTAGAACTAAATATGTATTAATTATCTATTAGTATGGGAGTATACATATCGTCGCCCGTATGCCATAAACATGAATGTGTAAAAATGAAAAATTTTTTTTTTCGACAATTAGCTCTACACTTATTCAATTGAAATGCTTTATTTACTTTCCGTGTACGCATGGTATTCTGGGTTTTGGTATAACATAGAAAATCCAAAGATTAATCAAGTCAACCCAATAACTCAAAACTGATCAATTTGCACATTCATGCTTTTGGCATGAGGGTGACGTTATGTGAATTAAAAACTTTAAAGGCGTATTTTTCGGGTTTTCGGTTTTGGAGTTATGAAAATACTGAAGTAAATGAGCTTTATGTTCATTTTCATAACATTCATATTGCATATTGAAGTTAATATTCGAACGTTCGCCATAATATTTATTGGGTAATTAAAAAAAATTTACTTAGAAAAGTTCTTAACTCGTCGATACTTTTCGGCATTCGCGATATTTACTCACGAGAATGTGTTTTCACTTATTTTACGACAAGTGTCACTGAATTTGACACAGTGAAAATCAGGCTTAAGAGTTTCATGAAACTTTCGGAAATATCAACAGCACCAAATTTGTTTTTCAACATGGTTGACAACCGAAGAAAGCCTCTCTTTCTTTGAACATCCAAGCAGTCAAACTACAAACATCTCGCCTTTTTTAATAGCATGATAGCCCAGAAAAAAAACAGTTTTTCTTGAAAATGGCTAAAACGGCGGCTTAAGTAAAATAAGATCAACTCATTACATCCCAGTTTATCCATTTCCATTTCCATTTCGTTTGCCGAAAGTTAACAAAATTGTAAAAGTTTACATTAAATCATAAATGAAAATAAATCAGAAAATTTTTGAGGTTATGCAAATAAGTCAGTTTGTTTTGCAAACAAATGATAAAAAGTCACTTTTTTTAAATTAGGACATAGGTTCTCACTTATATTTTTGTTTCCCATTAAAAATGTTCCTTTAGTTATTCGAACTTTATAAAAAAAATGCACTTTAAACTTAAGAAATAAACCCAAGGCGAATTAATATAAGGTGATAGCAGTTGTACAAAAACAAAAATTACATGTATTTTGTTTTTGCTTTGGCGGCGTAAACTATCAAAATCAAGGCGAAATCATTTGACACTACTCGCCAAGGCGAATTTATATCTGACAGTTCTATTATTCGTTTGATTATATTTTGGTTCTATTAGAAAAAGTTAATTTGTTTTAGAGAGTATTTTAAATGTTTTATATATGAAAAAATGTGGATTTGGAACCACCACCAAGCATGCACAACAAGCCAACGACACCCTCTTGGAACAAGCACATGTTCAGGAGGCGGTGCAGTTGAATCTATTGGCTAAAATTCCTGCTACCCACTGGCAACGTGCACACAAAAGCTTTCACGCCCCACTAAACATCTAATTGATGCATTAAAAAATACATGCAATGATAAAAATATTTTGTTTTTATCATGGTTTATGTCAAATTTTAAGACGTTGTTGAATCTTTTTGTGCTGCTAATCATTATTTCCGCCTCATCACCCGAACCGGAATCAATTACAATATGCGCCTCCTCGTCAACACCATCCTCCTTTAATTTACAGTGGCACTTAAATTGTGCGGTGCGTGTCCAAAAACCCATAATACAAACTAGGGCATAGTAGGGATGCCAATACTAGCGGGGTTCTACGTTTAAACAAAAATTAATAAAACATACTAGGTACAATCATTTTTCTAATTTGACCTTCAGTGAATATTCTTTTTAAGGAATTAATAACTACATTTGCTTCTTCTAGTGAAGTTTGCAGTTTCTTGTTTTCTGCCTTAATCTTGTTAAGCTCTTTCTTCAAGTCAGATATTTCAGACCGGGTTTTGGGTTTTGTAATTACAAAGCTGGAAGCATGTTTTAGAAATAATGGCATTCACATACACATGAATTTATACTCATATGCATATGAATTATATACACTTACTCAGTTTGTGTTTCGCAGTCTTTAACACTGACTTCAATGCATTCAACTGGCGATATCAAATCCCACCCCTGAGCGTTAGTAATTTCAGTTAAATCTGGCGTATTTGTATGCACGAAACCCACTCTATAACATTTAATAAATTCAGTTACATAAAATCTTATAAATATATAACTTACTCTGACTGTTCAAAACTTAAGTCCACTGGAAGGGCTGGGAGGCAGTTGGAGCTCGTCGAGGCAAATAATGGCTGAGGCAGTAGTTCGGCTGGGAGGCAGTTTGTACTCGTCGGTAGTGATAGAACGATACGAGTACCGAGTACAGAATATCGATACTTTACATGAGTACTGAGTAGTATCGAGAACTCGATACTTTTTCACAAGTACTGAGTAAATATCGCGAATGCCGAAAAGTATCGACGAGTTAAGAACTTTTCTAAGTAAATTTTTTTTAATTACCCAATAAATATTACGGCGAACGTTCGAATATTAACTTCAATATCCAATATGAATGTTATGAAAATGAACATAAAGCTCATTTACTTCAGTATTTTCATAACTCCAAAACCGAAAACCCGAAAAATACGCCTTTAAAGTTTTTAATTCACATAACGTCACCCTCATGCCAAAAGCATGAATGTGCAAATTGATCAGTTTTGAGTTATTGGGTTGACTTGATTAATCTTTGGATTTTCTATGTTATACCAAAACCCAGAATACCATGCGTGCACGGAAAGTAAATAAAGCATTTCAATTGAATAAGTGTAGAGCTAATTGTCGAAAAAAAAAATTGTTCATTTTTACACATTCATGTTTATGGCATACGGGCGACGATATGTATACTCCCATACTAATAGATAATTAATACATATTTAGTTCTAGTGAGCTCCTGGTAATTGACGCAGTTATGAAATTTTTACACAACCTAGAAGAAAATGTAGCGGTCATTTCAACATTGGCTTCAGGTAAAAATGTTTGAATAATTAAAAAACGAATATCCTTTGATAATGAATGGTGGAAGAGATAGTCTTTCGACTCGACAACTTGGCCACTCTCCAGCATAAGGCAGCCATCGTTAACCCATGTATTCTACCTTCGTTGTGAAATCCAGCCCATTCTTGAAGGAAATTTTTATAAAAGAGAGCTTATCTTTTCAATACAGAATGGGCTTCACCATAGTTCTTCTCGTCTTCTACATTTACATTTCATTTTCAAAGTAAAGTTATATTTAAATACATGTACGCGTCAAACAATAACACTAAACAATAAAATATTCGCATTTAAAAACTTGGAAATAGGCTTTTTGCTATAAACATTTAATTTACGCATGTAAAACTAATTTATCGGAAGTTTATTCCAAAAATTCCTTTAGATCAGATTAAAACTAAATACTAAGAGCAGTGACTATTCAATTTACAAATAGGAAAACAAATCTGATTTCTGTTTACTTTTTANCTTTAGATCAGATTAAAACTAAATACTAAGAGCAGTGACTATTCAATTTACAAATAGGAAGAGACGAAAAAAGCAAAACAATCTGATTTCTGTTTACTTTTTACGTTTGCTTTGAGAATACTTGGAAGTACGAGTATTATCGATACTTTTTTGCAAATATGAGTACTGGCATCGATACTTTTTTAGAGTATTCTATATGAGCACTAGTATCGATACTTTTTCTAAAAAGTTCTATCACTACTCGTCGGAGCAAATAACGAAGGATGGTACGGTACGGCGTTCGGCATCAAATTCGCCCGTTTTGCCCCGTAAGTAATGTCGGAATCAGCAAAGTGATCCGCACAAATTATGTCCCTAGCCCGAAATTGCACTCTGCACGCCTGGGTCCACAAGATCTTTCGCCTCTCGTCGGCCGGAATTCGGAAAAACGGACCCTTTCCCGTTTCTTCTTTCTTTGGACACAAGAGGCACTTTCCCATGTTTCTTATTTTTCAAACTTTTAACAAATAATCCACAAAACTTCACAATTATTTTGAAAACTCAAGTCAGCTCACGTTAAAGAAAACAATCAGAACGTAAACAAGCTAGGTGAATTCGCCTTGTAAACAACTTTGTATTTGACATTTTAAGCCGGGAGGCGAATAAAAACATCTCATCAGCTGATCTAGTAACACCACCTCCTTGAATAAACCGGTTGCGCAAACAACGTGTCAATAACGTTTTGAAAGTGTAACTTTGTTTGATTTCTGTCTAACGGTGATTTTTATTTTACAAAAACAGAGTGAAGTTTCTGTTATTTTGGAGTATTCCCTACAGAATGGCATCAAAAAATAATGTAAAACTTGGAATTTCGCACGGCCAAATGAATCATTTGACCTAATGTGCAANAATCTGATTTCTGTTTACTTTTTACGTTTGCTTTGAGAATACTTGGAAGTACGAGTATTATCGATACTTTTTTGCAAATATGAGTACTGGCATCGATACTTTTTTAGAGTATTCTATATGAGCACTAGTATCGATACTTTTTCTAAAAAGTTCTATCACTACTCGTCGGAGCAAATAACGAAGGATGGTACGGTACGGCGTTCGGCATCAAATTCGCCCGTTTTGCCCCGTAAGTAATGTTGGAATCAGCAAAGTGATCCGCACAAATTATGTCCCTAGCCCGAAATTGCACTCTGCACGCCTGGGTCCACAAGATCTTTCGCCTCTCGTCGGCCGGAATTCGGAAAAACGGACCCTTTCCCGTTTCTTCTTTCTTTGGACACAAGAGGCACTTTCCCATGTTTCTTATTTTTCAAACTTTTAACAAATAATCCACAAAACTTCACAATTATTTTGAAAACTCAAGTCAGCTCACGTTAAAGAAAACAATCAGAACGTAAACAAGCTAGGTGAATTCGCCTTGTAAACAACTTTGTATTTGACATTTTAAGCCGGGAGGCGAATAAAAACATCTCATCAGCTGATCTAGTAACACCACCTCCTTGAATAAACCGGTTGCGCAAACAACGTGTCAATAACGTTTTGAAAGTGTAACTTTGTTTGATTTCTGTCTAACGGTGATTTTTATTTTACAAAAACAGAGTGAAGTTTCTGTTATTTTGGAGTATTCCCTACAGAATGGCATCAAAAAATAATGTAAAACTTGGAATTTCGCACGGCCAAATGAATCATTTGACCTAATGTGCAAAGGCGAGAATTTATTTAGTTTAGATATAACGCGTATACAGCGATACAAAAATTTCACCGGTGGCGGGCAAAGCAAACGATTGGTGATTTGCGAAAAAAGTGCGCTTAAACTTGATACAAAATGTCACTTTTGTTTTTTCTTCTAACACTGTCATTCTTAGTCTGCCTTATCGACCATGATATTGCCAGCTGCTTTTCTTAGGTCTGTCTCTGTACAATTCAATTCAATTCTAAAATTAAGGGTGTTCGATTACAATTCAATTCAATTACAACTTTTCTAACTACATTTCATTACAATTCAATTCGATTCTACTTTAAACATGGGAAATGCAGCAATACAATGACAGTGAATTCAAAATACAAGATGATAAATAAGTATAAATACATGTAAAATGCAATGTGACTCGTTGGGCTATACTCGCTTAGCCATCCTGCCCCGCCTAGACGCGCTAAGCGGCTAGTACATCCTTCAACTCTTTGAGGGTGCGCATGCCTTCGTGCACCAAGAGCTTAGTGGCCTTGCCTTGGTAAGTGCTGCGATGATTGCGTTCCACAGGGCGGTGTTAGCGTTGCTCGATGTGTTGCCTGCGTTGAACGGAGCGGGCGAGAATGAGGACCATTAATGGCAGCGCGGTGATTGCGTTGAAACTTAATGAATGTGCTCCTTGTACGAGGGACTCCCTTTGGCGGTTGTGCTGCGTGCATGGTACGGCGACTAGATGTGTTGGCCGCGCTGCGGTGCAGAAGCGTATGGTGGAACTGTCCACACGTTCGGCAGTTCCCATTGGAGGAACAGTCCACGGTACGATGTGAGAGCGGGAGCCAGTTCGTGCAATATCGGTGCGCGCGCGCGATGGTAAACCTCTGATGGGGCT
>NW_016172772.1:3102-12671 GCF_001687245.7 Rhagoletis zephyria | reverse complement strand
TATTTATTTTTGTCGTTATATACTCCTCAGTACAGTAGTACAAATAAGTAGAAAATCAAAATTTTTACTTTTAAAAATGAATTGGTTTATTTAAAAAACGTTTATTAATACAAAACTCTTATAGTACATATGTGCAAACAAATAACATACTTTGTACATATCGATGGTCCTGTCCAATAACGACACAATTAAAAATTGAAAAAATAAAACCCTTACTACTGTTAAGTGGCTCATATATCTATCTAATCCATGTCTAATATTTAGTACTTACTTTAGCAATCCTTACTGCCTACTTTAGAAAAGGTTAGAAATGGATTAGACGAGAATTACAGACAAGAGCCACTTAACAGCAGTAACAGTTTTTATTTTTTGAATTTTGAATTGTGTAGTTATTGCAGAGGACCATTGATGTGGATGTGTATAACATTGCAGGTGCGGGCGTTGAAGGTGATGTTGGTGGTGGCCTTAAAGTAATAGTGCCGATGTTGAAGGTGATTTTGCTGGTAGAGGCGTGGAATGTTGATGGTGCCGGTGTTGAATGATGATGGTGGCGATACTTCTGCTACCGGTGTTGAAGGTGATGGTACGATGTTGGTGGTGGCATTAAATCAGCCGGTGACTCGGTTTGATTATTAGTGCTGAGGAGTTTATAACGACAAAAATTAGTAGTTTTTTTATTAGTGCTGGGGAGTTTATAACGACAAAAATTAGTAGTTTGAGTTAGGCTAAAAAGCACAAATATAGATAATGGTCTTCCTAGGTGGTGCCAAGGTCGAAATATTTCGAAAACCCTTATTTATGGTCCGATTTGGTTCGAATTTGGCGCATGTGGTTGAAACATAATAAATCATTAGGGCTGTGCGATTATTCGATTACTCGAGCAAGTTGGTTAATCAATTATTCGGTTGATCAATTACTCGAGTAATCAAGATTTTGATTACTCAAAACGATGATTAATCGAGTTACTTGAAATATGATTACTCAAAAAAATAATGTTGCTCGTTAAAAGAGTTTACTTTGGAAAATGCTTATTTTCTTTTTTACATTCTGTATATGAAAAAAATTTTCGTTTTAATTTTTGAAAACAGAAACGTTGTTTTCAAAGTATCAAGGAACTTTAACTACTTTATACATATGTAAAGAGTTGAAATGTTGATTACTCATTTTACTCGAAATGTTGATTAATCATAAAGCAAATTACTCAAATATTTTTGTTTTTGGTTAATCAAAAATCTTGATTACTCGAGTAACTGAACTTTTGAGCAATCATAATTTCCAATTAATCGAATAATTGAGTTATTTACTTTATGATTAATTAAAATTTTGAGTAATTAATTAATCGCACAGCCCTATAAATCATAGATTTCCAATAAATTGACCCTGAATTGGCGCTGAAGTCAAAACATAGAGTATATTCTACATAAAATGGAAATTTATGTCACGTGACGCCACGTCACGTCACGTTTCACACTTGGGGTTGTAAAGGAGAATTGAAACAATTTTCATTAGTTCAAAAAACAACTAGAATTGCTCTAAATCATATTAAAACAAGTTTTTTGAAAATAGCCATCCACAATTCGCAGAGTTTTGCGACTTTGTAAGAAAAGACAAAATAAACTTCCATTTTTTGTCACGTAACGACCATCTCTTTAAATGTTTATATATATTTCAGGACCAAGCAGTTCGATTGATTTCATTTTTCGGTTAAATATAGAGCTAATTATGTGCTATACAATGGCCCAAAAAAGTTAAAGAAAACAAATGGTATTCCTTTTTTGTATCACATTGAAATCGTACGACTGTCACGTGCGCCACCATGGGAATGCCCATATGTAGGTAGCTTTTTGCTTAGATTAGCATATATGATTCTTTTTTTCTGTGAAGTGGTCCAGAGAAAGTTGTATTTATCGTCAGATTTGCTTTAAATTTAGTACGTAGGTAGCCTTTTCCTAGATTAACAAAAAGGATCCATTTTTTCTTCTAATATGTTCCGTTTTGTTTGAAATTTCTTATAGGTGGAATTGAATGATTGTTTTACAGTTTGAAATGTTTTAAGTCACAAATTCAAGGACGATTTACCATCGAGCCGGATCATTGTTTCCGCAAAACTTTTTCACGGACGTAACGCTTTCGTTAGGTTATTTAAGGCGGCAATGGCGGATATGCTTTCTGACCACCACAAAACCATATGTGAACTTGAATTGTGGTGCAAATTTGTAACAAATATTTGAATAAAGAAATAAATTTTGGTCGGGACGAAGTTNCACCACAAAACCATATGTGAACTTGAATTGTGGTGCAAACTTTGTAACAAATATTTGAATAAAGAAATAAATTTTGGTCGGGACGAAGTTCGCCGGGTCTGCTAGTACATACATACATGCTCACATATGCAAACAATAAAAGCATCAGCTCCTTACGCTTTTTTGAATACAGCACCTAACAAAAAAAAACTAGTTTGGAGAGAGAGCGCCTTCACGTATTATATGTTAGCTATTAATTATTAAATAGGTGGCAGCCCCATTAAAAAAAAAGCTTATCCGGAGAGCATATTATTTCGTTTGATACCTAATTTTTCAGTCCAATGAACATTGAAAATCTTATTATTTTTAAAAAGGTGGCAACCCTACTCAAAAAATAATAGATTATTGAACATCTGGAGGCCGAGCCTTCTCACTTCACATTTCACTTTTTTTATTCATACCATGTTCGAATGAAATAGTAATTTTTAATTAGTTGGCACCCTACTCAAAAAGTAATACATTATTGAACATCTAAGAGCGGAAATCTGGAAATCCAACGGGTCTTATAATTTTTTAGACAGGTGGCAACCCATATGAACTCAAAGGACTAAAGATAATATTCCTATCGATACAGATTATACTTAAAAAATTTCGTCTAAATCCGTTCAGTGGAGTGGTTAAAATATCTCAACTTTCCTTTTCTACTATGTATAGAAGATAGTAAGTTTAAATATGTGGCAACCCTACTTAAAAAATAATGAAGTTTTTGTACACGCTAAGGCCATGCACTTTCATTTGGTATCTCATTTTGTAATCCAACGAANTAATTCAAGGACGATTTACCATCGAGCCAGATCATTGTTTCCGCAAAACTTTTTCACGGACGTAACGCTTTCGTTAGGTTATTTAAGGCGGCAATGGCGAATATGCTTTCTGACCACCACAAAACCATATGTGAACTTGAATTGTGGTGCAAANTTTCTTCTAATATGTTCCGTTTTGTTTGAAATTTCTTATAGGTGGAATTGAATGATTGTTTTACAGTTTGAAATGTTTTAAGTCACAAATTCAAGGACGATTTACCATCGAGCCGGATCATTGTTTCCGCAAAACTTTTTCACGGACGTAACGCTTTCGTTAGGTTATTTAAGGCGGCAATGGCGGATATGCTTTCTGACCACCACAAAACCATATGTGAACTTGAATTGTGGTGCAAACTTTGTAACAAATATTTGAATAAAGAAATAAATTTTGGTCGGGACGAAGTTCGCCGGGTCTGCTAGTACATACATACATGCTCACATATGCAAACAATAAAAGCATCAGCTCCTTACGCTTTTTTGAATACAGCACCTAACAAAAAAAAACTAGTTTGGAGAGAGAGCGCCTTCACGTATTATATGTTAGCTATTAATTATTAAATAGGTGGCAGCCCCATTAAAAAAAAAGCTTATCCGGAGAGCATATTATTTCGTTTGATACCTAATTTTTCAGTCCAATGAACATTGAAAATCTTATTATTTTTAAAAAGGTGGCAACCCTACTCAAAAAATAATAGATTATTGAACATCTGGAGGCCGAGCCTTCTCACTTCACATTTCACTTTTTTTATTCATACCATGTTCGAATGAAATAGTAATTTTTAATTAGTTGGCACCCTACTCAAAAAGTAATACATTATTGAACATCTAAGAGCGGAAATCTGGAAATCCAACGGGTCTTATAATTTTTTAGACAGGTGGCAACCCATATGAACTCAAAGGACTAAAGATAATATTCCTATCGATACAGATTATACTTAAAAAATTTCGTCTAAATCCGTTCAGTGGAGTGGTTAAAATATCTCAACTTTCCTTTTCTACTATGTATAGAAGATAGTAAGTTTAAATATGTGGCAACCCTACTTAAAAAATAATGAAGTTTTTGTACACGCTAAGGCCATGCACTTTCATTTGGTATCTCATTTTGTAATCCAACGAACGGCGAAAATATTTAACTTTTTAGTAGGTGGCAACCCTACTCAGAAAAACAATATATCATTGCGCATGTAGAGGCTAAGCCTTTTCGTTTGACAGTGACGGTACAGAACTGATGCCTACGCTTATTGTTATTGAATATAGTAATTTTGTTAACAGATGGCAACCCTATTCAAAAAAAAATTGCGCTTTTCTAGAGGCCAATCCCTTTCATTTCACACCTCATCTTTTGTAATCCAACGAACGGTGCGGATCTTATAGTTTTTTAGACAGGTGGCAACACTATTAATATTCTAAGTAAAAAGAGATCCCTCTCCTGTCGACACAGAGAATATTAGAGAAAATCTTGTCAAAATCCGTTCAGTAGTTTTCGAGATTACCGCATACAAAGAATCTCGGCTTTCCTTTATACTATGTATAGATTACAAAAGTGCTTATAAAAGTATTCATTTTTATTGAAAACATGGGAAATAATTGTATATAATAATAATGTTTGTAAACAAGGAACATTGTGAACATGTCATTGAGGCAACAAGAAATCTTACCAAAGTGGCCCAGTTTCTCTATTAAATTCTTTGAGAACAGTGAAAAACTCCTCACATTTTGAGGGCTTTCTCGCAAAGTGGTTACACTGCATGTGTGTGAATTTAAATTGTGAAGTGAGTTGAAAGTACGGAAGAAGCAAATAATAATTAAAGGCGCAAATATCTGTAATCTGAATGTACTCTGGTGGAAGCTTATTTAGCTTGCAACGATGGATAAGTAAGTCAAATTTTGAGCAAAAATTATAGCTCAAGTTGGCCTGTCCACGAAGTCCCACATACGGTTTTGTATCAAAGGCCTGGTTTACAAAATATAATCAAATGGTTTATGTATGCAGTGCAATCTAGGCCAAATGGAAAGCCTCGAGCATCTTGTCTTCAAGTGCGCAATTTATTATTCCTTTAGGGACTACTACCTAGGGCCACTTCTAAAAGAGTTGGAAAGCAACTCAATGTAAGTGTAATATACATTGTATATATTCCAATTGACCGACTAACTTATAGTCAAGATGGTGTACCTATGTGTAGTTAACTGTTTCCGATTCAGAGCCAACATATTAAATGAATACATTGTGTAAACTACTGTAATTTTTAATTATGTCTTTTTGAAACATGTAAACTTAAATGTAACTATTAGATAGCCTGCTGCAAGGCGTATTTAATAAGGTGATGTTGGCCGTATACAGGGTGTCCCAGAAGTAACCAAACTTGAGGAGAAGGCAGGTGGGGTGGTGAGCTCCCTGATAAGCAAAAATTTGTCAAGTAAAATTGTCACCGTTTTCGAAATATTTAAATTAACTGCATCTACAAACAAGGCTATACTTAGTAAATTTTTTATGTAAAATACTTCCAGATAGTTGCTTCTCCATATTCAAATGCAATGTAGATAAAATATATTAAGTAACCATCATTCATAAAATTGTGACTATTTTGGGATTTTTAACTTTTTAATATTTTCTTCCCCAACTTTGANGAGCCTTCTCACTTCACATTTCACTTTTTTTATTCATACCATGTTCGAATGAAATAGTAATTTTTAATTAGTTGGCACCCTACTCAAAAAGTAATACATTATTGAACATCTAAGAGCGGAAATCTGGAAATCCAACGGGTCTTATAATTTTTTAGACAGGTGGCAACCCATATGAACTCAAAGGACTAAAGATAATATTCCTATCGATACAGATTATACTTAAAAAATTTCGTCTAAATCCGTTCAGTGGAGTGGTTAAAATATCTCAACTTTCCTTTTCTACTATGTATAGAAGATAGTAAGTTTAAATATGTGGCAACCCTACTTAAAAAATAATGAAGTTTTTGTACACGCTAAGGCCATGCACTTTCATTTGGTATCTCATTTTGTAATCCAACGAACGGCGAAAATATTTAACTTTTTAGTAGGTGGCAACCCTACTCAGAAAAACAATATATCATTGCGCATGTAGAGGCTACGCCTTTTCGTTTGACAGTGACGGTACAGAACTGATGCCTACGCTTATTGTTATTGAATATAGTAATTTTGTTAACAGATGGCAACCCTATTCAAAAAAAAATTGCGCTTTTCTAGAGGCCAATCCCTTTCATTTCACACCTCATCTTTTGTAATCCAACGAACGGTGCGGATCTTATAGTTTTTTAGACAGGTGGCAACACTATTAATATTCTAAGTAAAAAGAGATCCCTCTCCTGTCGACACAGAGAATATTAGAGAAAATCTTGTCAAAATCCGTTCAGTAGTTTTCGAGATTACCGCATACAAAGAATCTCGGCTTTCCTTTATACTATGTATAGATTACAAAAGTGCTTATAAAAGTATTCATTTTTATTGAAAACATGGGAAATAATTGTATATAATAATAATGTTTGTAAACAAGGAACATTGTGAACATGTCATTGAGGCAACAAGAAATCTTACCAAAGTGGCCCAGTTTCTCTATTAAATTCTTTGAGAACAGTGAAAAACTCCTCACATTTTGAGGGCTTTCTCGCAAAGTGGTTACACTGCATGTGTATGAATTTAAATTGTGAAGTGAGTTGAAAGTACGGAAGAAGCAAATAATAATTAAAGGCGCAAATATCTGTAATCTGAATGTACTCTGGTGGAAGCTTATTTAGCTTGCAACGATGGATAAGTAAGTCAAATTTTGAGCAAAAATTATAGCTCAAGTTGGCCTGTCCACGAAGTCCCACATACGGTTTTGTATCAAAGGCCTGGTTTACAAAATATAATCAAATGGTTTATGTATGCAGTGCAATCTAGGCCAAATGGAAAGCCTCGAGCATCTTGTCTTCAAGTGCGCAATTTATTATTCCTTTAGGGACTACTACCTAGGGCCACTTCTAAAAGAGTTAGAAAGCAACTCAATGTAAGTGTAATATACATTGTATATATTCCAATTGACCGACTAACTTATAGTCAAGATGGTGTACCTATGTGTAGTTAACTGTTTCCGATTCAGAGCCAACATATTAAATGAATACATTGTGTAAACTACTGTAATTTTTAATTATGTCTTTTTGAAACATGTAAACTTAAATGTAACTATTAGATAGCCTGCTGCAAGGCGTATTTAATAAGGTGATGTTGGCCGTATACAGGGTGTCCCAGAAGTAACCAAACTTGAGGAGAAGGCAGGTGGGGTGGTGAGCTCCCTGATAAGCAAAAATTTGTCAAGTAAAATTGTCACCGTTTTCGAAATATTTAAATTAACTGCATCTACAAACAAGGCTATACTTAGTAAATTTTTTATGTAAAATACTTCCAGATAGTTGCTTCTCCATATTCAAATGCAATGTAGATAAAATATATTAAGTAACCATCATTCATAAAATTGTGACTATTTTGGGATTTTTAACTTTTTAATATTTTCTTCCCCAACTTTGACTATCTCTGGTGAAAAAAAATGTACTGAGCTATAAATTTACATTACATTAAAAAATTGCTCATCTATACTATAATAAAACTGTAGATTGTTTTTCTGTTTGAACTCACTAATCTCCGGAACTACTGAATGGATTTTCATGGGGCTTTAACTGGTATCTAGACAGTGACCTCGGACGTAACATAGGCTATATTTTATCAAAACTGGAATGTGGACAAAAAAGATATAACAATTTCTGCAAACAAAATTTACTTTGCACCAAATTCTTTTGAAGACAATTTTGCTTTTCAACGGCATCAACGTATGCCAGTGTTTATTTTTCGTTATTGATATTTTTTTTGAAGTATTGAAGTATTGAAATTTTGAAGTAAAAAGAATATGCATGCGCAAAACGAAAAACAAAATTCAATAAGTGCTTTCCCTATGAGCGAGAGATATGTACATATCAATGAAATATACATTTGGAGTCATAAATGAGTCTTTAAGGTGTCTCATTTCGGAGCCTTTACGCTCATAATGAGCTAATTTAAGAGCCCGAATTCAGTGTGTTTTCCTTCTTCCGAAGGTCGAATTATATGAGTTTAAATCCATACATCAAATGAGCCTCCAAATGAGTCATATTGGACTTCTATTGGCTTCATAAAAGGCTCATTTTGGACTCTTTTTAAAGCAATTTTTGACCTCATATATGAATCGTTTCAGAGTTTTTTTGAGGCTCTTAAATGAGTCTNAACGCTCATAATGAGCTAATTTAAGAGCCCGAATTCAGTGTGTTTTCCTTCTTCCGAAGGTCGACTTATATGAGTTTAAATCCATACATCAAATGAGCCTCCAAATGAGTCATATTGGACTTTTATTGGCTTCATAAAAGGCTCATTTTGGACTCTTTTTAAAGCAATTTTTGACCTCATATATGAATCGTTTCAGAGTTTTTTTGAGGCTCTTAAATGAGTCTTATAGTCCTCATAAATAACTTTATTCGGACTCTTATTTTATGTTGTCCTTTGAGCCATATTGGCCTTATTTTTCAACTCTTATTGAACTTCAAATACTATACACATGTATGTATACATACCTCAGTTCATATAAACATTCCAACATACATTTAATAGCAGCAGCTGCAGCTAAATTTTGTATATTTTTTGTTTTCTAAATATTTTCAATTTCTGTATAAACAAGTTTAGATATAAATTTCGAATCTTTATTGTTTTTATATAACCACGAAGTACTGGCTCCTAACTGCGATCATTTATAACTCCGAAAATATTCATATAAGAGTCACACATTTTTTGTTTTTGAAGCTCATATTTCTTACCCACCTAGGACTCCTTTCAGACTCATATATTCTGAACGCTCAGAATATGTTTGTCAGAATATGNTTATTGTTTTTATATAACCACAAAGTACTGGCTCCTAACTGCGATCATTTATAACTCCTAAAATATTCATATAAGAGTCCCACATTTTTTGTTTTTGAAGCTCATATTTCTTAACCACCTAGGACTCCTTTCAGACTCATATATTCGGAACGCTCAGAATATGTTTGTCAGAATATGTTTTATAAACCAATAATAATAATAATAATAATAATAATCTATCTATACTATAATAAAACTTAAATTGTTTGTCTGTTTGTCTGGTGTATAGAGAGTGACCTCGGACGTAACCTAGGTCATAAAAAATGAGATCTGACAAGGGGGAGTGGCACCTCCAATAGGTTTTTAATCAGCTATAACTTCAAACCGTAAGTTACATGACTTTGAAATTTGGTGTGTTCACATACAATATCTATTGTATATGCTTATAATGAAAGGGGCGTGGCACATCCTATAGCAGTGACATTTTTAATCAGCCATACCTTCGGAATCATATGTCACATGAATTTGTAATTCTCCTCTGAATCGTAAAATATACTTTTGCAAAAAA
>NW_016172772.1:0-3052 GCF_001687245.7 Rhagoletis zephyria | reverse complement strand
CACATTTTTTGTTTTTGAAGCTCATATTTCTTAACCACCTAGGACTCCTTTCAGACTCATATATTCGGAACGCTCAGAATATGTTTGTCAGAATATGTTTTATAAACCAATAATAATAATAATAATAATAATAATCGATCTATACTATAATAAAACTTAAATTGTTTGTCTGTTTGTCTGGTGTATAGAGAGTGACCTCGGACGTAACCTAGGTCATAAAAAAATGAGATCTGACAAGGGGGAGTGGCACCTCCAATAGGTTTTTAATCAGCTATAACTTCAAACCGTAAGTTACATGACTTTGAAATTTAGTGTGTTCACATACAATATCTATTGTATATCCTTATAATGAAAGGGGCGTGGCACATCCTATAGCAGTGACATTTTTAATCAGCCATACCTTCGGAATCATATGTCACATGAATTTGTAATTCTCCTCTGAATCGTAAAATATACTTTTGCAAAAAATGGTGCCGAAAGAGGGCGCCGTAGTCGAGATATTTCGAGAACCCGTCTTTATCGTATGACCTGGCTTAACGGGTATTAACTTTATGATAAGAAGTATTTCTCCAATATAAATGGACCCAAAACATAGATGGCGCTGAAATCACGATATTTAGNTACGATATTTAGATGCCCTTCTATAAATTTACATTTAAGATAACTTAATAAAGCCCCATTCTGTTAGTAAGCATACAGAGAAGCGCGAAATTGATTAGGCTCCACAGATATCCTAGGCACATCAACAGGTCATGGGTATATCAAGAAGAAGTGTGCTGAATTAGACAGAACACTGTAGGTATATCAATGACCCCGTTTGAACGGGAAAACGATTTCATCCTGTGAAACCGCAGGACTATAGGAGAAGATTACGCACTCTCGGCAAACCTTGAGATACTTGCAGATATCTCACAGGTGGAAATAAAATCTCAGCATCAAAAGTTATTAGTACTTAACCCAAATGTTATCTCAGCGCTATTATTCTTGGCTTAAAAAAAGTTATAGCTTTTATGGGTAAAGGACTGAGACACGCTAGAATGTATTTAATAGATTTAAATTTAAGTTGCTCTTGTTACCGACCAATGACATGCTAAATAGTACAAAGGTACATTATTACCTGTCCCGACTTTATTTTATGTTACTTACCGGGATTCGGACTAGAGTCAATAATAAGGGCTATATCTATCAATATTTTTTGTGAAGGATGGGTTCACGTGAAATAAAATATACATGAGTTGTTTGCAGAGAAATTTATTCATTTATTGATAAAATATGCTCAAATTGGCGACCTTCTACTCTAATACAAGCTCGGCACCTTTTAAGAAAAGACGCTTTTAGAGATCTTAAACTCAACTGGGCTATCTCAGCAGCAGCTCCATTTATTTGTTCCCGCAAATGCTCTTCGTTTTGAATTGTTTTTGAATAAATTTTGTCCTTAAGACAGCCCCAGTAGAAAAAATCTAATGGATTCAGGTCTGGCGATCGAGCGGGCCACGTGATTGGCCCGTATCGTCCAATCCATCGGCGAGGATAAGTTTCGTCTAAATGAGCTCTTACTTCACGCCCGTAGTGAGCAGGGCACCCGTCATTTTGCAGCCATAGTCTTCGCCGCAGGTTTAAGGGTACATCTTCCAAAAGAGTTGGAAGCCGTTCCTGAAGGAACTCTAAATAACTGTGAGAGTTGAGCGTTGGCGGCAGTTCCACAGGTCCCAATATCTGACAATTAAAAATACCGCACCATAAATTTATTTTGTACTGGAACTGCAAACGATCTTATCTCATTTCGTGAGGATTGTCTATCTGCTAACTGTGAAGGTTATGTAAATTAAAATAACCATCACGTTTGTATGATGACTCATCGCTCCAAATTATTTTATTTGAAAAGTTGGGGTCTGAATCATGCATTCGCAACATTTCACTGCAAAATCTAACCCTCGACAGGTAATCTCTCTCTTGTAGAGCCTGAACACGTTGAATGTGGTAGGGATGGTATTTTAAAGCTTTGTGAACTGTACTTTTGGTATTCCAGTCCGTCTTTCCATCATTCTCCCTGAAGTCGATGGACCTAGTTCCACTTCCTCTAACACAACTTTAACATTTACCGTTGCAGGACGTCCTGTCTCGCTGCCACGCCTTCCAGGTATGCGACCTTAAATAAGTTAAAAATGATAGTTAAAAGAAGAATGGCTTCAAACAAGAAAGGTGTAAATACACTTACCTTCATATATTCCTCTATGGTTCCGGGCGAATACTTCGCGGCCCGGATGCCGACGATTGGGGTATCGTTCTGCATAAAGTGTTTGAGCAGCGTTGGCATTACAGCAAGCTTCACCGTAAATTAGGTGAATATCCGCATATTCATGCAACGTATACGGCACCCTGAAATTGTGCATATGGAAACTGTGCATACGAAATAATGCATATGAAAAAAACCGAAACCGGTTGAAAACCGAAATAATGCATATGAAAAAAACGAAATAATGCACATAAGCACAGTTTCGGTTGAAAACCGCAATAATGCATATTAGAAAAACCGAAATTCTGCATATGCACTCTTTCGTTTGAAAACCGAAATAATGCATATGAAAAAAACCGAAATAATGCATATATGCACAGATCCGGTTGAAAACCGAAATAATGCATATGAAAAACCCGAAGTAATGCATACATGCACACTTTCGTTTGAAAACCGAAATAACGTATATGAGAAAAACGAAGTAATGCATACATGCACAGTTTCGGTTCAAAACCGAAACAATGCATATGACAAAAACCGAAGTAATGCATACATGCAGAGTTTCGNTGCATACATGAAAACGAACTTCTTTCTGAGTAGAACTCTCCTTTCTGTGTTGCCGGAAAAGAAGGGCGGAAGTATTGTTGCGCAGAACTTCTCTCTTCGTAGGCGGCCTTCGGCCGCGCTTAGGGATTATGACCCTAACTAAGTAGAATTCTCCTTTCTGTGTTGCCGGAAAAGGGGCCCGGAAGTATTTTTGCGCAGAACTTCTTTCGGCGTAGGCGGCCTTCGGCGCCGCTTAGGGATTATAACCCT
>NW_016172771.1:0-12672 GCF_001687245.7 Rhagoletis zephyria | reverse complement strand
CAATGTTTACAATTTTGGGTTGAATTTTACATCAGTTTGTCGCACGCTAGGCTAGCAATTGCTTTGTTTTTTTTTTGTGATTTCGTTTTGACTTTACAATGTACACATTTTACACATGTTTTCACTTTTGAATGTTGAATGTTTTCTTTTCTTTTGCTTTTGCGTTTACATTTGCGTTTGTTTTTTGTACAATACATGTTTATTCGTATATATGCATATAGTATAAGTAATTTTTTATTACAAAGTTTATATTAGATTACATATTAGTTAAAATCAACACATAATCCTCATCGAGTCACTTTTGGGGGAGGCGTGTCCTATTGTGTATGCATGTCTGTGTGTGTGTGTGTGTGTATTCGAGTGTACGTCATTTCTGCTGCTTTTAAGCACACACATTAGTTTCATATTTTTTTTATTACAATACAAAATTAAAATCTTGATATTATGCACGTCCGAAAACTTTTGCGTTCAATTTTTGCTTCGTTCATAAATTTGGTTCTTTGTGTTTTTTTTTTGTTGTCACATACCTCTAGCAGAAAATGCTGCTGTCTAGATATTTTTGCGCTTATAATTACTAAAATAATGTTTACAATTTCTCTTTGCATACCAGCAGCAGAAACTTGTGGTTTTATTTTATTACAATTTATTTATTGGCAAATGTTTGCTTGTTTCATTTTCTTGCGTTTAAAAAAGTTTCTTGTTGTTGTTTTTGCTGCTGCATTCTAAAATCTAATAATATTACTGCTCTGCTTATAACGGGTGATTTTTTTGAGGTTAGGATTTTCATGCATTAGTATTTGACAGATCACGTGGGATTTCAGACATGGTGTCAAAGAGAAAGATGCTCAGTCTGCTTTGACTATTGTATTGTATTGTAAAAACTTTATGTAAAATTGTCAATAACGCAGTCAGGTCGTTGTGTGCTACTGAGAACGGGCGCGCTGCACAACCACTGCAGCTAGAAATTAACGCCTGCAGGGCTGGCGTCGTCGCTGCACTTTCGTTCGTCTCAACGCGCAACAACTGCTGTGTTATCGTTTATATACTTTTGTATGCGCGTACTGATTAAAACACGTATGTGTTGTGTATTAACAACAAAATGTTTTGTGTAAAATAAACTAACTAAAATTTTGTAATGATGATAAGAAAACCTTAATAGGAACAAATACAATTTTTAACAAAAATAAAAATCTAATTGAACCAATTAATATTTCAAAATTTGTAGGCACTCAACGAGTCAAATGGCGTATGCTTTAAGTAAAAAGGCAAACGTAAATAAAATGCACATTTTAAAGGATAACAGATTTTCGATAAAATTTGTGAAACCAATGGAGACTCAATAACCTTTTAACCTAAAAAAAAAAAAAAAAAAAACACATNAAATTGCCGCGTCGAAAGTGATGCTCTTTCATAAAAAAGTAACACTGCCGCATTTATTGCAGCTCGAATATACTTACAGTGAAGTCGTAAGAAGCGAAAAGTATGGGGAAGTCGCAGAGATTGGCAAACACATGTAGAAAGAGAAAAACGATTGTAATTATATTGATAAACTTGAGTTGGCTGGCAAATAGCAAATGTTAGGAATTTCCTAGTAACTTTCAGACATGCAATTTATAAACCTTTTACCCATAAGCTATTACCAAAATCTTGAATGATGCACAAAGGAAATACAACAAAATCCGAATAAATTTCTTTCAGCGGGAAGTTTTGATTATATAATGCTTGGGTCTAAAGTATATGCAACAATTTCGGAAACAAAAAAATTCCTATGATAACAGATCGGTATTGGCCAGAGGGCCTGTGCACGCCCTTTTCCAAAAACAGAGCTTGCAGGTTGAGCTTTACGTAAGCTCTAAGGAATGACTAAAAGCTCTATTTGCAGGAAAGATACTTGAAGTTAGAAAAAAGTTTAACAAAGCTTTGCATGCATACCTCGGAAGTGGCCCACCAACACTGCCTTAGATTTAACTGAAAATTACAGAAGAATTTGAGGAATCTTTGAGACATTACAATTTCATTTTGAAAATTCCGTTGAAAGTGCAGACACAATTTATTTATTTTTTTTTCAATATAAAGGCAAGTTCTGTGATTGCCTTTCGAGTGAATTTCAACCAAAGTCACTTTGAACTGAACAACTTCAAAACTTGGGTGCAACAGATACTTTCCAATCAGATTTTTGTAGTCACTCGGGAAATGTTCGATGAAAAATTTAGAATATTTAGTTTATTAAATTTCATATTGGATACTGGTATCAAAAGTTTATTTATTAAATTGGCTTCATATATATTTTTTTTAATTCTCAAATGGATAAAAAAATGATTCCTGCATTATTTTTGACCGACCGGATGACTTTCTACCTCGTGAACCGTTTTCGTTATTTCTTTTTTTCGGAAAGGTGGTGCGTGCCTCAAGGCTGTCTCCATACGAATCCGATCACTGGATCATGAAGAAACTAACGGTGCTGCAAAGATTTTATTTTATATTAGTTTTGAAGTCGGTTATTTTTTGTTTAAAAATTTTGTTTTAATAAAATAAATTGCACCATCACCCAACATAACTTTCTTCCAGTCGCCAAGGAGTAACAGTTAACATTTTACCAGGCAGGCAGAAATGCACAGAAAAGCACGATAAACGCCTAAACACAGGCTACAAAAATTTTAGTGATTTAGGCCCTTCCGGCACATAGTCACCATATATCTACTACATACATATGAAGGTGCCCAGGAATGTTTGGCAGGTGTTGTGGAGAATGTTGCCTACAGCTACAAAATTACAGTGACAAGCAACTGTTGACGCACTTGGTTCAAATGTTGCAGAACAATTGTTTATAAACATGTGTCTGGAGTTACATATGTACATTTGTAGCCTTGCGCAAATCAGCGCCCTCGCGCGTAAAAGACCACTTTTGACTTTCAAATAAATTCTTTTCATTTGAATTTTAAATTTAACACAGCCAGCAAAAGCTACATCAATAGTCTCGAGCAAATTCGGCGGAAAAAAGTGTTTCTCTACGGCAAAGCGCAGCTATGCCCGCTTTTTCTCTGGGAGTTAAACCCAATCTGGAACGAGAAGCTCAGAAATTAAAAATACCAGCAAGAAGAAGAAAGAAAATCCAGTGAAACTGCAAAATAAAGTATATGGATAAAAGAAAATCAAAATAATATTAAAAAGTAACGCAAAAAAACGGTAACAAGCATGTCTGATTAGATTTCATATTTTAGCTTAAATAATATAGACTCACACTTACAAACTTATATAAATATAAAATAGCTAACTATAAACAGTGAGCGTAATACAGTTATAATAACGAGAAAACGAGTGAAAGAAAAACGAACTCATAATCCACATATGATGTAAACTTTCTTATAAATACGCATACACGCATACTCTTCACTCTCTATATAAATATATAAATACATACTTGTATACTTACTATTACTTAACACATATTATCTATAAATATACTTACTTATATAAATTAGCATGTATTTAAAACACACACACACACATACATACATACATACACATGTATGTATGTAAAATAATGAAAATAAAATCGTATAAATATGTAGTATTTGTAAAAGAACTTAAAAATATTAAACTGTAGTGCATATGTTTATGGAATTCGTATATAACTTAAAACAAAAAACAACAAATATTATATTTGGCTACTTATGTAGCTCGTCGAATACTTGAAAATGTAAAGAAGAAGAAAACAACAGACGTACAGAAGAGACGTGCAAGTGAAAAAGGCCGCAAAGGAAAATGCATAGTAGACAGCGTAATCTCTTTGAAAATAAAATAATACAAATCAAAAAAAAAAACTGAGCAAATGCTAAGCTCGTTCTTTAGTAGGCTAGCAAGTGAACAAGCAAAATAGCTTTTAGACTTTTAACCATGCAGACGTACATACTTACGTTGATGTAAAAAAATCACAAGAAGGCAACAGAATGCAGCACAGACACACCAAAAATTTCGCAAGTGTGCAAGTGCATTGAAATACAGCAAAAGAGTGCAAAAATTATAGTATAAAGTGGTCTTTTGGTCATAGGTGGTACTCCAAAGATTGGCAAAAGTCATTTTCTTCTTTCTCTATTAGTACATCTGGCAGCAGGAAGATCATTTCTTGGCATGAAGCCTACAAGACCGGTAAAAATATTCTATCTACAAAACGAAATGGAATATGATTACATTAGAGAACGTATACAACAACTCAACAAACTTCCTCATTTAGCAACAGAAAACTTAATTGTGACGAACAAGATGAATTTGACCTTAAATGAAGAAGGTATAGAAAAAATAAAAAATATGGATAAAACTGGAAAAAACTCAGCCAACTGAATTGCAGAACCTGCCTGATAGTACTTTTAATTTTCGTGTTCTTTAACTTGTCTACTCGTAAATGATTCGGTTTTAACTATTTTTTTTTACAGTTGGTAGCGGTGCATACTATTACCATTCGATAGGAGCGGTACCTGCGAATGTATGTATGTATAAATTGTATAGCCTATTTTTTGTAGGCAGCAATGGGCCCCTCCACTTCTGGGGCAGCATCAATACGCACACCGCAACTGTGAAGAGAAGCTCAGCTATACAACACTTCTCGAAAATTTTGGCGCCGAATTTTTAGGATTTCAAGATTTTGGCAGCGAAATAATATCTGGCATTAAATTAAAAAAAAAATGCGTTTAAATATTGAACTGCATTAGTTGTTGTTTTTGTTGTTCTAACAGCATAAAAATTCCCCAAAGTCCTTGGCCAGATATAAATCTGGATCGTTCCGGTTACGTAGACCCGACTGTCGTCGAGTAACTGAAAAATAACTTTCTGTCATTTTTAAACAAATAAATTAAGAATCATTATTATTATATCTAATTATTATGGCTGTTTTTAAGAGTATTCATACTGTATTAAACATTTATGAAAAAATAATTGTTACACGTAAATACGATTTTTTAATATTTTAGATGAACATATTTTTTTTAAATACATTTAAAATAAACTGAAAGGTAATATATAATTTTAATTGTAAATACTGTGGACGTTTTTTTTTCTTTTTTAACAAAAAATACATTTGTTACGAAATTTTTTTACAACTAAAAATTTTTATCATATTTTAATTTTTTTGCTATAATTTTATTTTTTTTCGTAATAGTTACATTTATTTTTTTTTTTTTTCACTTTTGCTTAGCAGCCAAAATAAAGGTGGATTACTTCTCTTCACCACACGTTCAGGTGCTTAAGATGTATGTATGTAGTTTACACAGGGCAACTCTTGTCGAGTCGATTTTGCTAATTCCCTTTCGCTGCTGATCGTTTCGTTTACACACCAATTTTTCTTGTTCTCATCTGTGAACCGCTAATTTTATTTACTCAGCTAAAAGAGAACACAAAGCGTGTTGCCCGGTCACGGTACCTCTCTCCCTACTTCGTCGCTGTTTCCGCTACAAGCTTCGAATTGCCCCCCAAAAAAGTTGCCACGTATAAACAGATGTAATGAATTTTCCACTTAAATTACAATTTTCGTAAATTCCATTTCTCAAATCTCAAGATTTCAGGTGCGCTTTTATATAATTTCTGCACTTATCTTCTTTTGGAAATTAAAAGAAATAGTGTTGCGTAATAAAATCAGAAGTTAAAAAATCAACGCTGAAAACAGCTCGATCGCATGCACACACACACACGCGCGTTCTAAGAGCATGCGAAGGCCAAAATCATAAAAACTATTTTTTTAATGGTCATTTAGTGACAAGCAGAAACTTGCAAAATGTAGGAAAAGGAACAAAAAATTTTTTTTTAGTTAAAACATTTGCAAATTGGGAGTTTTTTGTGCTAATAAGGAAATATGATTATACTTAAGGCTGATAATATTTTTAGCACTTACAGGTTTATGCTGGTAACAAATATTTCATAACTAGTTTCTGTTTTTGTAAAAAAAAAAAATCATTTAATTTTTTTAATTTTTAATTTAATGTCAGAATAGGCCTGTTACAGCTCGGAATAGGCCTCATGAAGTTCTATTCGGCGCTTGTAACACAAATTTAGCACCCAGTTACTAAAATTCCCGTTTCAGTTTTTTCTAATCATTATCTATTTTCCGGTTGCAAAAGATTCCGTAAAAATTAAAATTAATAAAAAATATGTTTTTAAGTTAAAAAAAAATATATTTTTTCCAATTGCGCTAAAAACTTCTGAACTTTTGTAATCTGCTTATCTCCCAAAAAAAAAATAAAATAATAAATAAATATTATGTGCACGCATTTCCATCTTTCGCGAGTAGATATGTGTGTGCTGCGCCTGCTGACAACTGATAGCTGATTGTTTTTGGTATTTACTTTCATTAACCAACAAAATCAATTCCATTCACTTTAAATTGCATCAACGTAAATGCATACATATGTGTACGATTTCACCATTCATAATTGACTAATTTTAGTATTCCTAATTATTTTTAGTATTTTTAATAAACTTTAGAAACCAACTTTAAGCAAAACAAAACAATCACAACTTATTTGTTAGTGTACTTTGTAATTAAAAAAAAAATATCAATTTAACAACAACCATAACAACAAAGTGTATGTACGCCAATGTACTATATATGTAATGTATTGTAAAATGTATGTAATGTATATCTATACCAATCCTAATTCACTCACTAACTGTATTTTTTGTAACATATTTTTGTAATAAAGCGAAATTGTAATTTTTTCACATCAAATTAAGAATTTGCATCGAATGATCAGCGCGCGCATAGTAGGCGAAAGAAAACGAGTGCGAAAAATGAAAAATGAAAGGAGAAGAAAATTGTGTAAACAAGAAAATTTGTAAAATTTGTATTTAAAACTGTGCTGTCGTATACAGCGAAAAATTGTGTTATTTGTAAAAAGTGAAATGTAAAAATATACATATTGTATGTCCCTTAACCAAAAATCCCACTACTCCCAGTACTCACCTAAAAACAAAAAACAAAAAAACTTCATCAATGCAAAATCTGTAGCATACCACTTCAGCTTCAGCGACATACATACTTAGTATCTATACATACATATTTATTTGTTTATCCTCTTGTTTATAACTATTTTGTTTGCCGCCTATGAAGTACATATACATACATACTAATTTAATTTTAATTCAAATAATTAAAAAAAAATTTGCATAAATATTTTATAAACGAAAAAGTGTGCTTACGAAATGCAGCTTTGAAAGAACACAAAAAAGGGTCAATTGATTATAATTATCATTATCGTGTAATTGAACTTTGTTTTATACGCATGCATCATACATACATACATACATACAAGTACATATAAACAATACACACATTTATAAATATGAACATTTGCATTATAATAAAAATATTTTTTTATTAGTAATATGTCTGTAAACTATGTCATTACTTTGTAGATTTTTACTTTACTTTTACTTTTACTATAACTTTATTTTACTTTAATTATTGTACTAAATTAAGTGATCCACAGAAACTACAACAACTATCTGACTTTTATGTAAACCAATCAACCAATCAAAGAATCAAGCAACCAACCATCAAAGATATATTAATCAACCACCTTGCTTACTTTTTAAGTATTTCTAATTTAACGCATTTCATGTTTCTAAATACACATTATTATTATGTTTATGATTAAAATGTTTATATATGTACTACATATTTTATTTATGTATGTACCATTATGATTATGTGTATTAGTAGTTAGATGTGTGAAAATTCATACCAAATCTATTAAATGCCTACTTACCTTCATTGCAGACCTATGCTGGGCTAGGCTACTTCATACACACACTCACACACTGCACTATATACTCTTTGTTCACTCTTACATAAGCATACATATTAATTATTAATTTTTTTCAACATACATGCAAACAAAGAAATTGTAATTGTAATTTTATGTAAAACACAAATATATTTGAAAGAAATTTTGAGAAAAAAAAGAACTTGCAAATTTTTATTTTTTACTCACAAAACTTCTTAGAAGTTTTGCAATTGGACATCGCATTGGTAATTTTTAGCTTTTGTTTTTTGTTCGATCTCAACGGACATCGTTTGCTTTTCACTTGCAAATCATTTGTCTAAGGGGTGTTGCTGCTGTTCATAATTCAGAGAAATGAGCCGCGAGATTAGGCGAACCCGATTAATTGCGCAATGCAATATATTTTAAAATGGCTGTCAAATTGGGAAATTTCCAAAAATAATTGCATGAGCAGTCACACCTCGCAAGTGTAAAGTATATTTCGAAAGTGGTTTTTTATTGCCGAAGAGCGAATTGCCGGACATTTTTCTGATAACTTCTTTTGGATGATTCACACAGCGCTCGATACTAAAATGCAACCGCGAGCCGCCCTGTCTGCGGTTTGTTATTTCTCTTGGTTATAATCAACTTTATTTTCAATTTGAAGATTAATTTATTATTTATAACTAAATAATTGTATTCCGAAACATAATAGCTTAAAGCTATTTCTTATTTTTTGTTCCAATTTAGCCTTTATTATTCCTCAAAAATTCGCGCTCAGTGTCAGGACTCCCGATTAGTTTGACAACACTTGCAACAGAAATAAAAATTGCTAATGCAGCACGTACAAGTTAAAATATATTTTCGAAATATGTTTGCGCTTTTTCAGTTGCAGTGCGACCTTGCAATTTTAATTTCCGAAAAGTGACAGAAAGGTATTGCTGGCTGTTCAAACGTGGAAATAAAATTTCTCTTTCCCAATTTTACAGCGAATTGCGTGGAAAAGTTTGAAAAATTGCCACGTCTGACACGCTCTTAACTAAATTACCTCTGGCTAAATGAAAACGGGCAGTTAATAGAAATAAATTAACTGTCATTAAAATCGGGAGAGCAAAGAATTATTCGATCACTTGAACAATGTAATCGAAAAAGGAAGGAACAAAAATATAACACTCGTATTACGAGTGTCGACTGGTAGTAGATAAATTACTATTATTATTTTCCATGGTATTGTGAACGTTGTTGTCTTGTTCAATAAGCTAGTGTAAATAACTTATAGGGGATTGTCTTTCTACAAACAAACAGTTAAAGAGGTATGAGTGACTAAAAACTATTCACAGTCGCTTATTGAACGAAAAATCGACATTCATAATACCATGGAAAAGCGATAATCGAATAATAGTCGTTTATCTACTAATTGTCGACACTCGCAATAGTGGTGTTAATCTCCAAAGAAGTAATTAAATTTCAGCAAGCCGGAAAGAACTGATACGACGAGAAATGTTACGCCGTTCCAGAGAAAAAGCGGCCAGGTGCAACGTGTGCTATGTAGTGTCAATGCTCTCGAAAATTTAAACATAAAGTTTGGCCACTTAAGGAAGGTATCGAGGCCAGGGAAAATGTAGTAAGACTAAGACGGTGACCTAGTGACCGACTTCCAGAATGTGCCAAAATTGTAGAGGAAACACGAACATGCCGGCGTATGCTGAATATCGTAAGCGGCATCGTCGACGATCGTCAACGAATCAGTAACATGGCTGATGATGGCCGTATCGTCAATTTCACTGACGATGACAATATTCAGCATAGGGTCGATGATAAATGGCAATAAAACGATGAGCCCAAGTCTCTAGTCGATGACGACGGAGTCGGTGTACCAAATGCTGCAGAAATCGTGCGGCAAAATTTATTATATTACAACGCCAACGAACTGATTGGATCTTATCAGTGTGGCTTTAGATGTGGTAAAAACCTTCACATATATGCCAAATCTTACGAAAACCCCCTACAGGATGATTGACACACACTATCCCTTCGTCACTGTTGGGTAACACCACCACCTTCGTCCGAATTGGGAAAAGACCTATCCGAACCAATCAGCCTCATTGCGTAAGGCGTAAATTAGGCTAAATTGTACGACTCGACAACAGTAGCATTATCTATTGACGTACTGAAATAAGTAAACGACCAAAATCGTCGAAAACTATACAGTGCTGCCAAGTTTCTCCGTTTTAATACACTAGTCGAGTGGAAATTTTAGGCAATGACGTGAAATTTTCGATACCATTCGAGGCTCGAAAAACGACTTGCATTCGACATGACTCTCGCAATAAGGGTGAATATTATTACCGACAACAATATTAGCCTTGAAATCCAACAGAGAAACACTCTTATCAACAAGTGCTATATATTCGTATAAGGCTTTGAGAAGGCCTATAGATTGTGAAACCGTTGGGTTGTCTATTTTTTTCCGGGCCTACCTATCGCATTGGCAGGTATGAACAGGTACGTAATACTAGTAATTTGCACTCATCTGTTTAATAAATAAATCTTGTATCAAAATAACGAAAAGTGTATTGCGAACCCTACGATGTGAAGTTGTCTGCGAAAACCCTGGACTAAATTCCGGTTGACGAGGCTCTAAATCAAAACACACTATAAGGAAAATCTCAAGTTTTGAAATAACGCAAGAAACGTAGTTTTGGGTCGTAGATTGCGTATCTATACACTGTTTTTCTAGATTAGGTAAAAAATGGTTGAATACATATTTGTGGAGAATTTAATTTCCCACATTCTTTTTAAATAAGGTTAAAAAAAATATTGTCTATTGCAAATAATTAACACAAACTACAAAAAAAAAAATTACATTTACATGGTTTTTGCCATTTTCCAATAATTCCTGCTTAAAATTCGTAGCATATTCAAATGCCAAAGCTGCAGGGAATTTCCTTTTTCACACCTGGTCACACTGTTTTCAATAGACCTTAATCTTTTTGTTCCATCCTATAAAACTTTGAACATCGTATTCTACCTGTTGACGTGATGTGGAAATAAATTTTACGCCACTTCCCTTACATCGGTATCTTTGTCACGTTCCCGGTCGTGATCTGAGCGTCGTACAAAAAAAAATTTCATACAAAGGTTGTGGAGTATGAAACCGATAACCGCGACAATGTAAAAATTTTCGCAGTTTTTGCTAATTATTTACAAAACACAATTTTTTTTAAACATTATAAGGCCGACTCTGAACAGAAACTCTTTGGGAGTTTTCTCTCTTTTCCCTTTCCTCCTATCATGAATAAAAATTCCCTGAGGAGTTTTATATTAAATGCCGGAGTTGAGCTGTCAAAAAAGTGTCATAAAGCTTTTTCGAAGTTCGAATTTCCTCATCCCAAATTTTCGGGGAAAATGCTACTCTCTGGGGGTTAATTATTGGAGAATTTCTCCCTCGGGAGAAATGAATTTCCGGAGAGCAAACTCCCCGGGGGTATTCAGAATTTATATATAAAAAAATGTGGGAAATTAAGTTCTCTACAAATTTGTATTCAAAACCCCAAAATACATCAAATCCAAGATGGCGGAATGTTCCCATATGAAATTTAGAAGCAAGACTGTGGAGCCATGATCTACGTTTCAAATAGATGTAAACTGCTTCAAAAGTTCGCTACTACAAATTTTGTTTGAGAAAAATCTAAATCTACTTGGCTATCATTTCAACAAATTTTTCCCATGCTATTCGACGTAACCAAACCACTATACAAAAAATACAAAGAAGTTATGTGACTGCCCATTAAATGACAAAGATTTTAATCACAAAGTTGGGTATTCACAAATTACTGCATCATTAATTTGGTAAAAATATTCCATTTTAGTGCATTTCTATTTAATAGCTAAATTTTTTTTTTGTCGTTTTAAAGCCTAGTGGAAATTCGGCATTACGTGAAAAATTTAAAAAAAAAAAAAAAATCCAGTAATAAAAATACGCACAAGTTTTAATTCCTACATAATATTTTTTATTGTTATTTATGGGGCTGCTAGAATCTTGTGCATATGCTCATGCATTTGCATATTCGTTGCAAGCATAAAATTTTCAAATGCCATTCCAACTGCCAATCCAAGACCATTTCCACAACATTCTGAACTACCCTTATATTCTTCCAATAATTTAACTACTACATAAACTAACTTAGACAAATTTCATGAATATGAACAAACGAACGGAAAATCAAAATGAAACTGTTTAAATCCTTATTATAAGAAGAAAAACATGCTAAATATGTATGTACATGTATTTAAATTAGTTATTTTCTATGCAATATCTAATAAATTGTAGAAAGTAGATAAAATGCAAATTAACAATAGCCGACGGAGCGACAAGAGAGTAGAGGTATTAAAGAGGGACATAAAATTGTATAAAATTTAATTCAAATTGATGTAAATCAAATACATATGTAATTACATATACATACATAAGTATGTATTAGGCTGGTCCTTAAAAATATCAAAATATAAATTCCGTACGCGTCACCCCTTGTTTTTTTCTACGCACCTATAAACTAAACCGTAATTCTTACCGAAAATTTTAAAATTTTAAACAAATTTTTAGGGGTTGCTGCCAGCGTGTGAAAAAATAGTTTTCTTTTTTTAAATCGTAAAAATTCGGCAAAATTTTGACTTGAAATCTGATAAAATTTACATAATATTAAAACATATTCATGCAAATTCATAAATTCGCTGAGTTATAGCTGGTCTAGTTCAAAATGATTTAAAATTTTTGCAATTTAAGAAAATTAAATTTGTTCAAACCTAGAAGTGACCCCTCAAAATTTTGTTTAACTTTGAAACTTTCGTGGATGTCTTTGTTTTGTACGTAGAACCAAATAAAAGGGTGCCACATGATGTTGATACTTTAAGGGCCACC
>NW_016172770.1:0-12674 GCF_001687245.7 Rhagoletis zephyria | reverse complement strand
AAACATCATCCGTTAAAAGTCATTCATCAGGCCAAAAGTGCCATTTTGTCGCCCAGTGGCAAATGGCTCGAGATGTGGCCATTATTTCCGAAGTAGAACTTAAAGAAGCTGCTTCATGGATAGATGGAACCACAGGCCATCCGGCTATCTTGGCTACGTCAGCGACTATCTACTAGATAACCATCTGTTCTGACTATATTATATCCTATTACCCTCATTCCCTTATTTATTGCCGTAGGTATTTGAACTACATACTTACATGATCAAGTATTCAATTCTTATGGGTACCTGGACACAAAGATAATGACCGCAAATGAAAATCTGACGAATTTGGAAGGAAAGGATTGACCGACTATATCGTACCAGGAAAATACACGCTAAGCCTACTAATTATCACTTTTAAAAAGTTTCTTGATACGCTCAAGTAGCCAATGAACGCATTCGAACCTAAGAAACCCTCAGGATTACATGGCTGTCCTACAATAGGCAGCAGGCATCGTTGTTCTTAAGCTTAAATGGTAAAGAAAGCAGCCATTTTTATGAAGATTCTAATTGGTTTACACGTCATATACATATGTGGAGCATATTCATAGGCGAAATAATGTCGACTTTAAAGTTAGCTGCCGCTTTTTTGCAGATATTCCACTGAAAATTATGTCAAAAAGCTGTAACTAACTTAAGTGCTGACTTCATTTTGACTATGAATGGGCGCCACTGTTTTTTTTTTGTAGTCATTAACCAACTACAAGAAGGTTTAATTAATTCGGGTAGTTAGCACTGGTTTAGTAGAGTGTTTATCATCTTAGGTACGCAACAAATGTCAATTTTTCCAAAATAGCATAGCTATCCTGGTTGGAATTGACGCACGAAACACCTGTTACATAGCCAATCCAACTAAAGTTGTATACTAATTTGTATTAAAAACATTACTACTCACTCGCCAGGTGTATATGAATGGCTTGGAGCATCGTTTCCATTGCCATTTGGTCCATTCCCACTACCACCATTGCTGTTGTTATTAGTGAATCGCGCACTGCCTCCATAATCGCTGCCGGCAACACCATCAGTGGACTTTGGCGCATTATTTACACTGCCGGAGTTATGCTTTAACTTATTTGTTATGGGTTGTAACTTTGGCGTATCCATTTTAGCATTTAATAATAGTTAACACTTTATTTGTAAACTTATTTATTGTTGTTTTGTTTCTATAATAAACAACTTGTTAACGAAAGGAAACCAGCTAAGCGGCGCTGCTGCCCGCTTGGTTATTCACTATTTTTACACTGCACAGGCACTTTAAAAACACTGCTTTGCATTGACAAAAGTTTCCTTTCACATTTTTGCACTTTGTTTACAATTTTATTTTGATTTATTTACACTTTTGACTCATTTTACAACAAAATAAATCGCGCTACTTTGCAAAGGAGAAAAATTACGCACATTTCCTTTTGACGGCAGAAACAGCTGTTTCTGTTTCAAGTGTTGCCGTATTAAGCGTTGAGAGAAAACAGGTGGATTTAAATTCAGAATTTTAACTAGTTTGGTGTGCGAAAGCTAACTTTTAATGGTTAGTTAGAGTTAAGTATTGCTAAATTTATATTTTTAGAGGTAAAAATTGTTATGAGTAAGGTCAAACATAATGATTATTAACGCCGAAGGTACGTGTTAAAAAAGGAATCGTTATTATTAGCGAACTATTTTTGAGTGGCAGCACTAGTACGATTGAGGACAGTTTGAGAGCCAACGAATCGCAGTTTGTGCCTCCAAAAAACGGTAAAGAAGCGGTATGACAGTTGTGGAAGTGAATTTTGCGGGATGTGATATTATTTTTATAAATTAAAATTTTTAACTAAAACGCAAAATTTAAAAGATATTTAGGCAGTCTACTAAGTGCACAATATAAGAATACATGTGAAAAATTAAAGTGCAATAAGAAAAACGTGTTGGTTGTTTGTAAAAAGGTGCGTATGCTCTAGTGTAGTAAAGGAAGTGAAATCTCACCGGAAATCGGCGGGAATCATGTAAGTAAGCATCAGATATTTCTAGTTCGTGAATGAATAATTTAGTGAAATTTAATCCTAGTTTCAACATTGTACATATTTACATGTTAACAAAACTCAAAAGATTGCTATAAAAGGCGTTTTATTAGTGAGTGCATTGCAGCAGCTGCAAATCTGCTTCCAGAGTAGTAATAAACATGGTCCCTTAATCTAGACCATAGAATGAACAAAAGAACACCTTAAGGATTCAATCAATCGCATAAAAATATAGCCATCGCGATTAGTACCACCCAAAGCGGCAGCGCTCATTCGAATACTTTCCTTGAATTGCTTTCCATTCATACTTATGCGTACGCACAAAAGTACATACAAATATACACACTTCCATTGGTAGTTTCCTCGCTGATTTCTTCAGATGCAAAATCTTTATTTACTTTATATTGACACAACAACAACAGCGAAAACAAAACATTACGCATTCCATTACGAATGTGATGAAAAATCGCTGCCATTGAATCTGCGTCAGCTCGATGGGTGGGGATAGAATAGTTAGTGGCTGAGCAGCAGTGCTGGCACAGCGGCAATGTATGTATGTATAGTAGCATTTATGTAGCACCAATTGCTGCTGCTGCATCGTACATTTTAAATTTCCATAATTATATGCATCAGCAGGTTGGTACAAAAGCACAATAACAGACTAAACAAATGGCGCAATGACTTCCATCAAAAGTTTTGATGCTATTCGTCGCAGTGCAAAGCAGTGGGTGGTGAAGTGGGTAGGGTAGCGGTCTTATGGGTAGAAAGGTGAAGAAAAAAACGGAAAACCATAATGAAACGGGGAAAACGTGCAACGAGCGACAGCGTCAGCCGCCGAGGCTGTTGAAGCAACCGAAAGAAAACAATAAAAAATTATTTGTGCAGAAAGAAAGAAAATTGTATTTTTTCAGTAGAGTAAACCCGAGGACAGAGTGCAAATATTGACATTTTAAAATTATGATAAGAAAGAATAAATAATAAGGAAAATAAAACCACGCAACACAATTGCGTAAATTAATTGCGTGCAGAAGAAACAAAAGGGATGCTGTGACGGGGGATAGGGAATGGAATGATGATAAATGAGAGTGTGGGAGCCAAATAAAAAAACCAGTGACCGGATATGTTTGAAATATTTTTTCACAAGAAATATTTTCTGTTGGCCGGAAAAAAATTTTAAAACACCGGCAAAAAAGATAAAAAAGATAAAGATAATCTCAAAGTAATTTGTATTTAAAAAAAGATCCAAGCTAAAGTTGTCTTAAAATGAGGATATTAATAACTTTCACACATACATATCGATGGTCCTTTGCAATAACGGCACAATTCAAANATATGAACATCTCTTACTTTGATGTATAGAATTTATGCCTCTAGTTTGAAACTAACATCACAAAAACTCCTAAAAATTAAATTAAATTAAAAAACTATATGTATATTTTTTTTACAATAAAAACTAATAAAAGATTAACTTAAATAAAAAATTAAATGAAAATAAAGCAAAAATAAATAAAAACACTTTTAAAAATTAAATGAAATTAAACTTATTTCTGTTTTAAAAAATTAAATCTTAAAACTAAATTATAAAAACAAAAAATTAAATGAAAAGAGGAGAAAATTTTACCTAAAAATTAAAACAAAAAATAAAAAAATATGTGGGTTTTAAACCAAAATCTAAAAATAAAACAGAAAGTAAAGTTAAAAAAAAAATAAATAAAAAAAGTTTTCAAAAATTAAATAAAATATAAAAAAAAAATTTTTTTTTTTACAATAAAATATAAAAACGTAGAGTAAATTAAACCAAAAGAAGAAAACCAAATGTAATTAAAAAATATATGTATATAAAAGAAATAGCTAAAAATTAAATTAAATTAAAAAAATATTCATCTTTTTTAACGAATAACATCTAAAAATAAAAGAAAACTATATTACGAAAGAAAAAAAAAATTTAAAAAATTCATAAAAAAAAGTTTCTAAAAATTAAATTAAACTAAAAAGCATATATTTTTCCTTGTAAAACGATAAAATCCAAAAATTAAAAGAACACTAAATTAAGAAGAAAAAAAAGACTTGCAACTACCATAACCAGAATCATCTTTTAATGAGAGCCTGATAAAATCTCAATGATCTTCCCCCTTATGTTCCGGTCAATAATATTCCTATCCACTATTGTCTTCAACTCAATTTACGCTTTTTATAAGTATTGTGTCTTTTTAAACTCAATCATTACGATTTTCACGTAAAAAAGATTTTAATTACCTTAACAGGGACGCATCAGCACCGCAACACCAACCTAAATAAAATCGCTTGAAGTTTCCACTTGGCTTGCGCTCACCATTGTGGCCACCACAAATTAGACCCCAAACGCAATTATTTTCATTAACATTAACAGCCTTTGGCAGTGGAAACAATTGAAAAGTGCTTTTATGTTTGAAAAAGAAGAATATATTAGAAAAAAGTAATTACCCTAGTGTAAACACCTCACTACACAGAACTACAACTGTGCAGGTAACTTTACACAATGCACTTCAGTGCTACAACGAGCAACTGCGATTAACTGCTAAATCACCCAAAACCCACAAGTCAGTTCATTACTTTGTTGTTAGCTGCATAGTCGCTGGGGATTAAGGCATAAAGCGTTAGTAGAGAGCAGCAGTAAGTGTAAGTAGGTGAGTGGGATTAGCGCTACGTAGGCGTTTTAATGCGCCCAGATTATCACTGTTATTTTTTGCGCCAACAACAATTGACGGCACAACAAGCGTGACAGGAAGTGCCAGTGCTGCCAGAGGTGTTGGGCGAGTGCTATCTAGACCGATTAATCGCCTCGTGATTGAAAGTGTGGGTATTCATGCAATTGAAAGTAAAAGTACTTTAACAATTTTGGAATGAATGTGAAATATTTAATTGAGTAAAAAATTTAAGTTTCAAATCACCATTCCGAGTCTTATTACTTTAAGTTTGCCCAAATTTGTTTTATATCCATTACCATACCTTTTATCTGCCTTTTCTCTCCCTTTGTCATACATATATCCATATCGTTAAATTCACCGCTGCATTTCTGTCAAATATTTAATTATTCATAACACCAACTTGTTCTGTCGTTTATGTGCAACTTGCGTACTCTTTCACTTTACTCGGTGTATGTTAACCAATTTGGCTACCCATATTCGCTACCAAAACAACGTTTAGTTGGAAGTACAACATGCACATTCACATTCACACACACACACACACTTATAAACCATACGTACCTCTACATAACGACCTGCCGTCGCTTGCCATTGTTCTTGTCGTAAAATCATGTTTTCTTATCGTAACCCCACGTTTTTAACCTCGCAACGTCATCCGCGCCAACCACGCGATTCATCGCCTAAATGCCATAAACTCAACGGTTGAATTATAGTGGCGTAGGTTAAATGCCTCAATTCTAGCGCATAAACTACACGCAATCCTTTTGTTTGCGGCGCCCTCTCCGCTCCAACTAAAAAAGTGATATAGTACATATCCTATGACAGGGCTGATGAGCGGCGCAGGAATCGTTACGTGGCGACGTGCGCTGAACGGCCGCACTGTTTGGTAAAGGTTTGCCGCCTCCTTGCTGCTGGAGCAACCAGTGCACAGTGTTAACTCTCGCCTGGGTAAATGGTACGTACTCCCACATAGATGTAGAAAATATGTGGAAATGTATGTGGTGATGTAAATATTATTATATGTATATAAACTACATAATCCAACTTAAAAAACGTGACAAAATTTTCAGGTCAGTATCCGTCCATCGTTCTATTACTTTTTTGTATCTTCTTGATTCCAAATCATAATTGGATCTTAAATGTCGAGAGTTTGATGAAGAGGACTTAGATCGCCTAATATTTGTATTCAATGTCCTTCGGTAATAACAGTCGACTAAAACCAGAGACTGCTTATTGACCGACAGAAAGTCTATCTTGTCCAGCGGACCGCCTAATTTTAGAGGCTCAAGGTCATTGCGTATTGCGGTGGTTGTGAGTGAGTGGCCCGATAATAGGCCATGTTGCAATCGGAAAGCAAGCGGAGAGGTTAGGGGTCGCCATATGCAGAATCTGAAGAAATGAAGAAGAGCCCAAATACCCCGCACTTTGTAGAAGACAACGAAAGTTCATGGGCTCAGAATTTTTCGGAGATCTTACCGACATAGCCTAGGTAGGCATACAGCAACTGCTTGTTTTTGCAAAATCCGCACTATGATTTGAGTACGAGAGTTCAAATGATCCGCGTAGTATCACAATAATATAGTAATAATAGATTGGCGCTTACACATATGTTAGTGTTTGGCCGAGCTTCTCCTCCGACTTGTGGCGTCGCCTTGATGTTGTCACACAAAGTGGAGGGACCTACAGTTTTACGCCGACTCCGAACGGCGATTGTATTTTTATGAGAAGCTGTTTTTCATGGCAGAAATACACTCGGAAGTTTGCCATTGCCTGCCGAGGGACGACCGCTGTTAAGAAAAAACTCTTTTTTCTACATTTTTTGCGATGTTGCTTTGACCACGGTTTGAACCCAGGCGTTGCGGAGTGGAAGCACCCACTACTTACCACTACACCACAGCGGCCGACACAGTAGTATCACAATGGGCCCACAATATAAGGGCCTAGGTGTGCTAGTGAGGTCACTGGCAGTCACTTCAACCAAACCTAAGAACAATAAAACACATAAAACTTCTGTGCAGACTGAAGTCAATTAGAAATGTCAATTCTTCTCCCCCTTGTCTTGCCATCGTGTCATTGTGGTTGCGTCCAGCAGAGTCGCTGTATTTTAACTCGATGGACTTTGTAAACAACGTCGTAAAGCTCCTTAATAGAACTCATGGTTCTATTATTTGCAGTTTTCGGGTTGCAAATGTTGAGTTTCTAATTCTGATATTATTATCGGTGTTAATGTTGGTCCCCGAGTAAAGAAAGCCCTCCTCCACCTTTTTGAGGAGAGACAGCAGATACTTTGTTTTGTCTTCGTTTACCACCAGATCAATTCGCTTTGCTTCCATATCCAGCGTGGAAAAGATAGAACAAACTGTGCGGTTATGGAGGCCGATGATGCCGTTATCATCGGCAAACGCAGGCAATTTCACGCTCTGGGGATTAAACGGGTTTGAGTGGTGTATTCAAATTCTGAAGGATATGGTTTCGCGCGGAAACGAGATTCAGACAGCGTGGCATATAGGCAGCTCCTTTTTGTGCTATCTTAGCCGGCCCTAAAATCCACAAAGACATGAAAAAGGTCGATCCTCTCCTGGCTTGGCTTATCTAAAATTTAAAACATGGCGTACAACTGATCTAAGCGAATTTACTATCTCTAAAACCAAACTGAGTTTCCTCCTTTCACACAATACGTTTATCCGACCACATTCTGTAAAAGAGTTGATGCTTGCACTTGTGAACTCTTCGCCGTAGGTGGGCCAAAATTATGTCGTCCTCGAATGGGGTTCAAATTCATCATGTCCGTTGGATTCAGTGCCGTTACCATTCAAAACGGTTTACTCTATAATTTAAGTATGTTCTAGACATCGTTCACTTGGTCGCCGTATTTGTTCGTACAGAAATGCGCCGTTGGCTTAAAACGCTTTGTATTTTGCCTAAATCTTTGATAAAATTTTCGGCAAGCTGTCCTGGCGGCCAGAATTTCTAAACAGGTGGCAACCATCCTAAAAACATTTTCGAAATAAAAGTTTTTTAAACCTTTCTTGTTTGACGCCCTTGAAAACGTATTTTAATATAATTGTTTTAAAATTTCTAAGCAGGTTGCCAACTTTCTTAAATAATATTTTCGCAAAAAATCGTTCTTGAACCGATCCACATTGCTGTGATATTTTATTTAACATATTGCCTAGTGATTTTTAAAACATTAACAGTTGCCAACTCCTTTGAAATATATTGTTGAAATACTTAATTTAACTTCAAAATTGGTTGAGTTTGAAATTAGAAAAACGTGGCAACTCTATTAAATAAATATCCTATATGTTAACTCAGATTATAACCTATCCGTGGGCCAATTTTTATTCAAATCCGTTCAGCGGTTTTAGCGCGAAAGAGTAACAAACATACTCACACACTCACAAACTTTCACATTTACTTACACTGTCGGAAAGAAGTATTGCCACAGCGAATTTTGCACAATATATGCACCAATTTCTATTCTAATATTTTACCGCTATTTTTTTTATAAAAATATGGTTCTTTCTACAACAAAAAACATCAAAATGCAATTTCTAAACTTTGTGCAAAACTTGCGAAAATTAAGCAAGTTTTCAACTTTTTTATCAGATTGGTAGCCCAATCAATTTTATTGCAACAAGGTAGAAGTTCTAAGCAGCTACGAATTACGGTTGATTTTTGGCAATTTTTTCACGCAGTCTCTTCGATTAAAAAAAAATGCTCGAAAATACTTTATATGGAAAAAATGCAAAACACCTTCAACAAAAAAATTCTCAAAAATCAATACGATTTTGGACTAACTCCGAACTTGATTTTTTTTCTAGAATTTAATGGGCTACAAAACTGCATATTCATGAAAATTTAAACAAAATTGATGAAAAAGTTGAAAATTTGCATGAAAATTTGAAGTTTAGAAATTATATTTTTATGTTCTTTGTTGTAGAACAAACCATATTTTTATAAAAAATTTGCGGAAAATATTACGATAAAAATTGTTGCATATTTTGTAAAAAATTAGCTGTGCCAATACTTTTTGCCGGCAGTGTATGTATAATATTGGTAGCATAAATAGAATTTTTCTCTTACTGTAACTCAAAATCAAACCAAAATTTTACTTTTAATTTGCTAAAAATGTCTACATAAATGCTGCAATCTGGTCGCGCGCGTGCTAGTCATTTTCTCATTACGCTAAAATGACAAGCGTTGCCCATGTGCGCTCGTAAGTTTCTTATGTAGCAACATTTAATTTTCTTAGTTGAATGTTGGCTTCATTTCTTACCATCTTCCAATTTTTACTCTTTTCTTGCCATCGCGTCTTCTTTAGCCAGCTCCAACTCCTCACAGTTGCCAATGTTTTCTTATAATTAAGCCTTTTGTATATATGCTTTTTGGCAAAATATCACAACCGTTTTGTTTGTTTATGTAACTGGTAGTGTGCGTGTGCGTGTGTGTGTGTGTGTTGTGCGACGTTGTAAATGCCTTTGGCCATAATTCGAAAATTAGCGTCAAAATTGCTAAACAATGTGGCTGCCGCCGTTTGCACTTTTGGCTTGTTAGTTCCTTGACTTTGTGTTGGGAATTGCAGTAGTTTCCAAGACATTGTTCATAAATGAGTATAATTTCGGCTTTGGCATTTGCTTATGCTCCAAGTTTTCTGTAAAGTTATTTGCCACTCGAATTTGCAGCTAATTCAATTTTAATGCCTGATTTGTTATTAATTGAAAATGCCAGCCAACTGTTGGTTGTTATATATTTTTTTTTTGCAAAAGACTTTCTTTCAGTTAAACATTCCAAATGAGTCATTTATGTTCTTATTTAGTAGTAGGCAAGCTCCAATTTGGTACTTGAGCTTTCCTCTTTTAAGATTCTTATCAAAGCTAATCGTTGAATCGTTTAGAACACGAAGGTACACACCAAAACGTGTATCTAGCGACTATCCTGGAATTTTTAAGGAATTAGAGAAGTGTGACAAACACCCACAGTACCTCGTCCAGACTGTTGAAGAAGCGTGAACCCAAGTACTTGAGTCGCTTCGTCTGTAGAGCTGGACATCGATGCAGATAGTGGTCAATTGACTGATCATCGTCCTCATCATGTCAGCCTCTACAGAAAAAACTTGTTGGTATTCGCCACCGTTCAAGAATTGGTGCTATAGCACGATGTCATGTGATGACGCCGGTAAGCACTCTTATTGCAGATCTATTGAGTTTCAGTATGTCCCCTGTCTTTTTCCCACTAAGCCGCGGCCAAAATAATCTTTTGGCCTCTCAGTATTCCCATTTGTTCCACAAGTCATTCGTCACGGCCATGGTGTAAACGGCGATAGTACGGAGCTACCTGCTTCTTCTATTGGCATTTCTGAGCCGCATATGGCGATCTCATCAGCTCTTCAGTTCAGCTATGTCCGGGANATTGGCATTTCTGAGCCGCATATGGCGATCTCATCAGCTCTTCAGTTCAGTTATGTCACCCAGCATAGATAGACGTTGATACGGTTCAGTGACGCCAGCGTGATGAGACATTTCCATACAATTCCCGATTTAATTATTTTAAATCCTATTGCCTTCAGTGCTGCCTGACTTTCGACCAAAATGGTGACTTTGTCTTCCAGAACTCTACTACTAAGTGCCTCTCTATAGCGTAGATCTCCGCTTGCAAGGAATTGCAGTCTTTCGGTAGACGAAATAACCGGTTGATATGCAGGTGCTGCGAGTAGACACTGGCTCCGTTTGCTTGTTCCTTCTTTGAACCGTCAGTGTAGGTGGATAAAACCCCATCTTCTACTGGCAGACCTGCATTTCATTCCTCTCTGGACGGAAACCTAATGGGTATCTTCGTATTGAATAGCAATTCGCTGCTGAAAAAACAACATAGCTGCTGGAGCTAATGGTTTTCTAGCTGGACTATTCATGTACGGCGCGAGGAGTTGATAAGTGCATGCATCTCCTCTTATGTAGAATATGGTCAGACTAACGGATGCCACGACTGGAATTTAAGTATGCTCTGCCTAGTCCACAAGAAAGCCGAACCCTCCATATTTGCCAATTACCATGGCATCAGTCATCTAAGCATAGGTTAAAAGGTCTTACCGAGCGCATTGCATGAACGACTAAAGTCTACTTTACCATTAAAGCTTTACACCTTGAAAATCCGTCGTAGATAAGGTATTTACCATACCGGAAAATTTGAAAATACCTACCAGAAGAGGATCAACACTCGATCTCTATTTGTTGGTTTCAATGCCGCTTTTAACAGCACAAAAAAAAACTACCTAACCGATGTCTATCCTGGGCTAATAAGGCAATTGAGCATTAAAGTCCTCTTTCGATCTTTCCGTCCTAATATATGGGATAAGCCGATCCTTTGAGTGTTGGAGAGATAGATTCGATGGAAGATGCATTGCCCTTTACGTATTTATAGCGGTAAGTACTGTATATGATGAGCTGTATGAGCTCTACAACGACAAAGACGGAGTTTAGCGTATAAAATTCAGTGAGCCTCATGCAAAAAGGTTTGGTTGTCGCGGACGTCTATAAGACACACATAGGCTGAGGGCCCATTGTAATGCCGCATGTGGTGTCAGCAACTCCCAACTCCTCCTTAAACCATTTTTCGTCATAACATCTGTTGTTCGCTCCTTTAGTAAGCCTCTCGGAGATAAATAGCATGCAAGTTTGTAAGGGTATTCCTATTTCGTCGTTTATATCCTCAATAGCAAGTTTTGTGTCAAGTCGCGGCAGTTCATTGGTTTTATAGTTGCCGTATATGTCGCAGTGTCCCGGAACCCATATCATAATGGGGCGAAATCACTCAGCCATCTCGTTAAGAGATGTGCGACATTTCATGGCTACCATGGAGGTTATCGACTGATTCGCTGCCTGGCTGTTTGTGAAGTTGTACATATCAGCTTGGGATATGTTACAGTGGTCCGGGAGACGAAAACTAAGAGAGATTCGCAGGTAATGGGAGTAAACACCTCCAACAACCCTCCCGCCGAGCTTTGAGCCATCTGTGTATACATAGAGGGACTCTCCACTCCTTACAGCGTCTTGTTTCCACTCTTCCTTTGAGGGTGGAGGTTCGTAAATGCTATAGTAGGAGTAGGTTTCGCAAGCGCATAGTCCACCATTCCGGGAAGCTCCGGAAACTCGCTCAGTATTTTACGGTGACTGTAACTGGTATTTGAGAACTTTTTTAGAATGCTCATTCGAATCGCCGCGCCGCTTGCGACCAGTATGGCATGTAGCTCTACCCGAAGAAGATTCAGTAGGACATATAGGGGCTTAGATGGGGTGGTTTTCATCGCACCAGTTATGAGTGTGGACGAAAGCCTTTGGACTTTATCCATCTTTTTTTAAATTTACTCCTTTCACAAGAGTGTGTCACCATGCCACTATATCGTGTACAGCCAGCAGTGTATTATTTTGGGTTCCATCCCCCATCTCCCAATTGATTTTCAGTTGAAATTCGTGCACTTGACCTCACTTTATCAGAGCGAAAATTGATTTAGAGCTTAAGCTAATTTTTAATGGATAAGTCCCAAAGACGGACTTTGCTTCACTCGGTGTTTCTAAAAGGGTGCCAGCTAGCGAAAAGGCGGAATGACTGATGAACTGCATATATACATATGCTGAACTTGGTCAAAATCGCTTCAGAAAACGAAGAATTCGGCGTGACTATTCAAGGACAGTTGCCACTATGGTTCGAAATAGTACCAGCTTTATTTTATTTATTTATTTGTTGCAGTCATTTCACCTATGCATAATCATGTACATATATACATTTGTAATATATGTATACTGCAGAGTTAATATACTAAAAGTGAAATTAAAGCTTAATATAAGTAAACCTTTTAAAATTCTTCTTCTAAGCTATAAAGTAGTTTATGTAGACATAATTAACTAAGCTCTTTTTACCAGTTTAGTTAGACCTATACTAGAATACGGATCTA
>NW_016172768.1:12449-12676 GCF_001687245.7 Rhagoletis zephyria | reverse complement strand
AACGCCGGGACACGTATAATTTCTTTTTTACCGATATAACTTTCCCCGGTAGTTTGAACCCTTCCCGATCACTGACCCCTACCATTTGTCTCACAGTGTAATCATGTGTTCGCTGGGTAACGTCTAGGAATCGAGATATATATATAACTATCATATAGCGGAAATTGCCACCTTTGGTGGTCTTTTTTTGACATAACTCGAGAACCTCTAGTCCGATTTTCCTCAAA
>NW_016172768.1:6660-12424 GCF_001687245.7 Rhagoletis zephyria | reverse complement strand
CAAATTTAAAAAAATTAAAAATTACAATTCCTTTAATATGTTCATATAACGTTTTTCTATATAATCAACAGTTTTAAAAAAATTTAATATTTTAGGCAAAAAATATTTTTTTTCTTCATACATTTATTTTTACCGGCAAAACTGTTGATTATATAGAAAAACGTGATATAAGCAGATTAGAGGAATTGTAGGTTTTAATTTTCTTAAATTTGTTTGAGCAAAATCGGACTAGTGGTTCTCGAGTTATGTCAAAAAGAGGCCACCAAAGGTGACAATTTCCCCTATATGATAGTTATATATATATCTCGATTCCTAGACGTGACGCAGCGAAACGCCGGGACACGTGTAACTTGTTTTTGACCGATATAACATTTCCCGTTGGTTTCATCCCATCCCGATTTTGACTGTCGCATAGGGTTATTATCGGAATAAGTCGAATCTTGGGTTGCCATTTTAGTAGTAAAATCTTTGGTTAAATAACCATATTGAGCAGAATAAATGTGTTTGTTTATACTATTTTTCAAAGATATAATTATTGTATGTATGTGTACAAAAATTACACTGAAAATAAAATTTCGTAAAAGTGCTACGAAAATATTTCGTAGTGTTGGCTTTTGTACAATGTACGAAACTTTCGTTCATAATACGAACACATTTTTCACAACGAAAAAAGATTTTACGAACCATACCTAAATATAACGAAAGGACTTTCGTAAGATATTTTTTCAGTACAATTTACGAAATCTTACGTTTATTTTACGAAACACATTCGTAAAGTACTGAATAAATCTCTGTACGAATAATTTTGTTTATTGTAGTAAGGCATTCGTAATATTTACGTATGGTTTTAAAATTTACGAAATCTACATCTCTGTATTCATACAATTTAGTTAATACTTTCGTATAAAGTACTAATGCAGAAACATATTTTTTAAATTCGTACAACATACGAATATTTTCGTACAATATACTCAATTACCGGCAGTTTAATATTTCATCATATTTTTATGTATCGCGTGTCATTGCGGAGTTAATTGTTGGCTGTTGTGAAACGTATAATATAATTTTAAACGTTTTAAAAAGGGATTTGCTTGATAAAAAAACAATACAAAATTAAATATTAAAGCAGTGGATATACTATGCTTTTAAGCATACAATGCTTTTAACATCGACTACGCTGCGCCTTGCGCTGCAATGTGGGACTTGATAAATAGGCAATTTCATCAGTTACCTATCAGCGGCAAGCCTAACCCAGGAGCACTACTTAATGTAATTAAAAGTAAGTACATTTATGACTTTTCACTGAAATTTGCTTTTCAGACGCCTTATAATTTTCCTTTAATTTATAGTCGTCAAGGAAACAAACATCGATGAAGCTGCGAGTCTGTCAAGCGCCTCTACATAAAAATATTATAATGTTTAAGAAAGTAAAACCATTATTTTATATCCTTTCATATTTTATATCTTATTATATTTAGTTTTATTGAGTCTCATAGTTTAACACTTTGCATCAATATACTTTATTGAATGAAGCCTAAGCAATAAAAAAATATATAGTATTTAACCTATTCCTATGCATATAAATAAAAGACTTAAGTTTTATTATAAGTAAAGTAACCTTTTTTATTAATTCTAAACTACAGTGTAGTCAGAAAATTCTTCTTTTTTATTAACACTATAAAAAACATGACTAAAATTATAGCACACACCTTCATTATATTTTAATCAATAATGCTAAGCGTTTTGCAAAACGTTTTGTTAAACAAAAACGCTTAGAATTAACGATAAAAAAAATAAAAGTGTTGTGTTATAATTCGTAATAAGTTTTTTATAGTGTGGAGAATGAAAGCAAAATCGCACATTCTACGAAACATGCGCAGATTTTACGAAAGTGATTTCGTTAAATATACGGATTATTTCTGTGCATTTTGCAAAAAATTCGTAAAAAAAATAAAGAAATAGTACGAATTTTTTTAGTAAATAGTACGAAATTCGTTAGTAAATAGTACGAAATTCTTTAGTAAATAGTACTAAATTCTTTAGTAAATAGTACGAATACATTCGTAAAATGTACTAAAAATCTGATGCCTCATATTTTCGTAGTATGTACGAAAACGGTTTTGTACAATCAACGAAAACTTTCGTGGCTCAAAATGACGAAAAATTTCGTAAGATTTACGCAAGTTTTCGTTACATTTACGCAGATTTTATTTTCAGTGTAGAAGCTACAGTAAGTGTTAAAAAATAACTATAATGGGAAAGATCTCAACAACTTTACAGGCAAGAAAAAAATAATAAAATTTGGTTAAAAGTAACAAAAACGGCAACACTGGCTATGACTCACTTTGTTTGCTAAAAATGTGGCTATAGATATCATTACTGACATAAAATCTGACGGGATTGCAAAGATAATTTGATATTTTTGTTGAGGTAAAATTATAAGTTCGTGTTAACTCCACGAGGTTTAAATCCAGAAGAAAGTTATAGTTACAAAAAAAGAGATGAATAAAGCAAAAAGAGTGATGACATATAGGCATATGTATGAATAAGACAATGCATAAAGTAATAGAGTGACATGCATAGTGTTAGGTAAATGAATACAAAATCAATATCTTCAACACGCCCTCTCAATATGCAGGTCATCTAAGTAGGTAAACCAAGTCCGATAAGACGTCTCTCGTGATTTGCTCGCGGCAACGGCTTCGTCACCAAATCTGCAATCATCTCCTGTGTAGGTACGTGCTTCAATGAGAATAACCGTGCGCTGATGCATTCTCTTACAAAGTGATGCTTGATATCTATGTGTTTGGTCCGCGCATGAAAAACTGGATTATTCGCTCCTCTGTTGTCCACATAAATTTTAATATCGGTGAGCTCTTGAAGACCTATCTCGTTTAAGAGACTACGCAAGTAGACTTCCTCTTTTGCTGCTTCGGCCAAGCTCACATACTCGGCCTCCGTTGACGAAAGTGCTACTGTGCTGTGCTACAGTGCTACTGTGCTGTGCTGAGCAAGAAAGCTTAAGGTCTGATTATGCATACTTCGCATACTTCGCACTTCGGTGGCCTCTCACTCCCTTCCCTTTCGTTTCTGCAAAAATTACGTACGAAAGAATGTAGTGAAATTTTATTTTGACAGACAAAAAAAAAACATAAAAACATGAGATCATGAGATCATTACAACGTACGCCAGCAAAACAAAACAACTTATCATAACTAAAGCACAGAGAATTTTTCACAATGCATGAACCTCTTTTTATTCTTTATAAAAATACAGCTTATACTAAATTTATGAAAAAAACATAAAAATAAAATTGTTAAACTTTGTGCTAAACTCGGGAAAATTCAATAAATTTGCATACAAATTTGCAACATTCTAATCAGACTTTTATAAAAAATTTTAAAATTTAGTTTGCAACCCATTAAATTTTAGTTGATTTTTGGTATTGCATTTACTGAGAGTTTCTTCCATACAAACTATGTTTGACATTTTTTTGTTTGTGGTAGACACTATCAGCAAAAAATAAATAATTGCAAAAAATCAACGAAATTTTCTGGCAACTTCAGACTTGCACTTTACTAATTGGCTCAAAAGCTACATTTTAAAAATTTTTCTATAAGATCTGATTAGAAATTGTGATCAAATGAAATAGTCTCCGAGCCAATAATTTTGTACGGCACGGTACTTATAAGTAATCTAGGTTTCGCGAAAGAAAAAAAATGAAATACAAGGTAACATTAAAATATCAGTCATTTGTTTCGTTGCTGTGAACTTGTTTCAAAACTTCTGGCTTTTGCTTAATATAATTGTAAAACTCTGTGCATGTCATTTTAACGTATTTAGGTACATACTTATATTAATCATCAACTATTGCTTGTACAAAACGTGCTAAATTAAAAAAAAAAATCGCATTTGAAAGAGCACCAACCCAACCCGTAATAAATTTAAGTATACAAATTTTAGTATTCAGTACAGAATTATTCAATTGAAATACGCCAATATAAAAATGAAGCTCTTTGCACTTAACGGATGCTTTTTAATAATTAAGTTAAAAAAGAAAATATTTAAATTCCATGCTGCCTGTAATGGGGTTTGAACCCTGACGCTCTGGGAATTAGCAAATTGTGGCAAGCATCTTCGTGCACTCAGCTAAAGCCAGACATGTAAATGTGCATTCAAATGTTCAGTTTGATTCAAGACCACGTGTGCGTAGTATGAATGTATTGTTTTTAAATACGAAGATTCTAAAACGAAAACAAATAAAAAATATTCATGTTTACTGTGCGTTATTTTCCCCAATAAATTCATAAATTTTTTCTTAATATTACAACGCGTCTTTTCTCTCAGTGTAGTAATTTTTATGCAAAATTTGTGCAATCAAATCGAAAACCTGGACACTTAAACGAAGCCCGGGACATTTTAAGGTTGGACCGGGACACCGGGACAAATAGTCTAAAACCGGGACATGTCCGGGAAAACCGGGACGTCTGCAGCCCTACTCTGGAGGCCCCTACCGGGTCCATTTTTTGCAAGTGTATTTCTCTTGATGTTGTTAACACGTATTTAGAATTTGAAGCAAATCGGACCATAAATGGAATTCTTCCGAGTAACTCCTGCGCCACCTACCGGAAAAACAAACAAAATGCGCACCTCTACTTTGAAACACCTTTCGGACAAAGAAACAGTCATTCGCATCAGTTGAGAAGCTTAGGAGCAGTAGGGATCAATAGATTTGTATGGGATGTCGTTAGCGTATTAATAAAGAATGGACACGAAAAATTTTGTTGAGCCGAAAATCATTATAACAACATATTAGACAATCTAAGAAAATGGCTTCTGTTTTGTCATCTTCTTTATTAAGCTTACTATATTAAACAAAAAACTTTTTTTAATTATCTTTATTATAAACAAAATGGCACGACTTATATTTGGGCCCTCTCATTAGGCTATGGACACCCGTTTTTGTGACTGTATCTGCTTCTCTCTGCCAATTAATTTCGAAATGCTGCTAAGTTTAGATGTCTTCTTTCGTTTTTAACTATTTTCTTTCAATAATTTTCAACGGGTCGTCATTGTGAAGAGTTTGACGGATTGAGGTCTTTTGAGCAATATCTACCACGTATCTGACATACCAGTTCATGGCAAGAGGGCTGTAATGGCTCAATGCTAAATCGGGTCAGAACCGAACTGAGACCTTATGTTGTTTTATGAACGACAGCAAACGTTATTGCAAACACTTCTTTATATAATAATAATAATATCCCAACGGTTTTTACGCTCCATTCCCGCCCATCCGCACGAGGGGCGCAGTCCGCATGACGTACGTAACCAATATTTTAAATTTTTGTGCCGAGTCACGATAGGCAGGAGTTTGTTAAGTGTCGAGATCTAAAACTGTTCAGCTACAGAACTAAATTCATCAGCTGATTTTCTTATTGAGAGAGGAGAGTATCGCTTTCTTAATGCTGAAAAGCGGATCTGATATATCAAACGTGCTGGAATGAGAGTTAAAATCCTGGCATAAGCAACGGAGTGGGTCGTGCAATTCAAAATTGGTTTTACAAGCTTTCAGAAATATGGGACAAAAGTGTCTTGATACGCGTGACGGAACATTAAAGCTTACATCAGCCAGAAGAGACGGACTTCAAATTGAGCCTGTCAGTAATTTAACCATAAAAATTATACCAAGCATTTCCCTGCGACTGGCAAGTGTAGGAAGGTTAATAAGTTTTAAGCGACTCGTATAAGGTGGAAGACTATATTG
>NW_016172768.1:0-829 GCF_001687245.7 Rhagoletis zephyria | reverse complement strand
AATTCTTCCGAGTAACTCCTGCGCCACCTACCGGAAAAACAAACAAAATGCGCACCTCTACTTTGAAACACCTTTCGGACAAAGAAACAGTCATTCGCATCAGTTGAGAAGCTTAGGAGCAGTAGGGATCAATAGATTTGTATGGGATGTCGTTAGCGTATTAATAAAGAATGGACACGAAAAATTTTGTTGAGCCGAAAATCATTATAACAACATATTAGACAATCTAAGAAAATGGCTTCTGTTTTGTCATCTTCTTTATTAAGCTTACTATATTAAACAAAAAACTTTTTTCAATTATCTTTATTTTAAACAAAATGGCACCACTTATATTTGGGCCCTCTCATTAGGCTATGGACACCCGTTTTTGTGACTGTATCTGCTTCTCTCTGCCAATTAATTTCGAAATGCTGCTAAGTTTAGATGTCTTCTTTCGTTTTTAACTATTTTCTTTCAATAATTTTCAACGGGTCGTCATTGTGAAGAGTTTGACGGGTTGAGGTCTTTTGAGCAATATCTGCCACTTATTTGACATACCAGTTCATGGCAAGAGGGCTGTAATGGCTGAATGCTAAATCGGGTCAGAACCGAACTGAGACCTTATGTTGTTTTATGAACGACAGCAAACGTTATTGCAAACACTTCTTTATTTAAATTACTTGATTTTTAGAGCCCGTGATAATAAATTTTTTGCTCTTCATGCCACGCTGGAAGATGGCTTGCCACAGCACCAAGCATATAATAGGCCAAAAAATAACAAAAAACAAGGAGCTTGTCCACTATTTTTAGCTTGAAGGCATCTTGGACTCCATTCTTCGTTGCATTATAA
>NW_016172767.1:11351-12678 GCF_001687245.7 Rhagoletis zephyria | reverse complement strand
GCTACTCACCGATTTGCCGGCTTTATAGCAGCATTTAATTTAATTGCTCCCATGAAAATTTTTACGTAACAAATAAGTTAGTCACATGTAAAATAAATCAACGATTGGAAGGAATAAAGCACAGCGTTGAATCATTATGTAAATTTCTGAGTAATTATTGTAATTATTTTATTTTTTACATAGTGAAATTTTTACATAAATACATATGTACATATATTCACGATACTTATTGCAAAAGCATTATTGCCGTAGCGCCACTTTATTCTATGTTCACTTGTAACTACATTTCATGTTTGTGATGGGATCGCGCATGACTGGAGCGATGCTGTGATTTATTTGTTTGCTTTGTAGCGGATTGTTGAAGAGTCTCGTTTAAATGAATGACTCCACGGCTAAGCGTACATAGTTTCATATATGTACATAAATTTTTTCATGCATATACACTAGACTGCATCACCCAAAAAAAAGTAGCGTCTTTTTCGGCGGTATTACAAAATCTAGTATATTCTAAGACTTTTACCAAAATATTTCGGAAAAATATTAAGATTTACGTGAGCGGGACCGGTTTGAAAATCTCTCTAAAACTGAAATTTTTCATGAATAAAAATAGTTTCTTAAAGGATTTTTTGGGAAAAATCCCCTCAGATGACAAAATAGTTAAGCTAAAAAAATCTACATAAAAATATTAAAAATTTATATCATCAGAACCATAATATAGAGATTTTTGATGCTGTTTTTTAACCTTTTTCAGAGATTTGTGTAAGAACTAACTTGAATAACTGGACCCAAAACTTTACCGATATAGAAAAGACTCATTCACGTCCAAATTTTTTCTTTATCAAATACCCACACATATTAATTCGACATGGAATGACACTCGTTTATCTTACCTTCCTCTTTCATAATTTGAATGAGCTTATTCGCAAAGAAAGGGGTGAGAAACTACCTTACCAATGATACCTCATAAGTCTAAATTGGTAAGGTGTTGGCTGAGTTATTCAAGTTCTTCTTAAGCCTGTCTTTGAAAAAAGTTCAAAAACAGCATCAAAAATTTCATTATTATGATTCCGTAGAAAATTTTTTTAAAATATTTGTATGGAAATTTTTTAAGCTTAAACTGTTTAGTCATCTGAGGTAATTTTTTCAAAAAATATTTTAAAAAAAAATTCGTTTTTATTAATAAAAAACTAAATTTTTGGAGGTATTTTCAAATCGGGCCAGCTCACGTAAATCTCAATATTTTTGCGAGATATTTTGGTGAAAGTCTTAAAATATAATAGATTTTATAATTCCAGTGGAAAAGTAGTACCGATGTTTTTTTTTTTTT
>NW_016172767.1:0-1372 GCF_001687245.7 Rhagoletis zephyria | reverse complement strand
GTAAGACCAAGCTAAAAAAATGACCGCCTAACATAAATCTAAAAGTGAGAAATTTAAAAATGCAATACTAAAAGTACCACCACCAGCAAATTTATGGCACACATCATTCAAAGAAATATGCAAGGGTCAGCGAAAATAATCTTCTTTGGCGGACAAATGTTAATAATAAGCAAAGAAAAAATATTTCAGTTTTATAGGCGATTATGTCACCGACGACAGATCGTTTCACGCTACTCACCGATTTGCCGGCTTTATAGCAGCATTTAATTTAATTGCTCACATGAAAATTTTTACGTAACAAATAAGTTAGTCACATGTAAAATAAATCAACGCTTGGGTGGAATAAAGCACAGCGTTGAATCATTATGTAAATTTCTGAGTAATTATTGTAATTATTTTATTTTTTACATAGTGAAATTTTTACATAAATACAAACATACATTCACGATACTTATTGCAAAAGCATTATTACCGTAGCGCCACTTTATTCTATGTTCACTTGTAACTACATTTCATGTTTGTGATGGGATCGCGCATGTCTGGAGCGATGCTGTGATTTATTTGTTTGCTTTGTAGCGGATTGTTGAAGAGTCTCGTTTAAATGAATGACTCCACGGCTAAGCGTACATAGTTTCATATATGTACATAAATTTTTTCATGCATATACACTAGACTGCATCACCCAAAAAAAATAGCGTTTTTTCCGGCGGTATTACAAAATCTAGTATATTCTAAGACTTTTTCCAAAATATTTCGTAAAAATATTAAGATTTACGTGAGCGGGACCGGTTTGAAAATCTCTCTAAAACTGAAATTTTTCATGAATAAAAATAGTTTCTTAAGGGATTTTTTGGGAAAAATCCCCTCAGATGACAAAATAGTTAAGCTAAAAAAATCTACATAAAAATATTAAAAATTTATATCATCAGAATCATAATATAGAGATTTTTGATGCTGTTTTTTAACCTTTTTCAAAGATTTGTGTAAGAACTAACTTTAATAACTGGCCCCAAAACTTTACCGATATAGAAAAGACTCATTCACGTCCAAATTTTTTCTTTATCAAATACCCACACATATTAATTCAACATGGAATGACACTCGTTTATCTTGCCTTCCTCTTTCATAATTTGAATGAGATTATTCGCAAAGAAATTAAAGGGGTGAGAAACTAACTTACCAATGATACCTCATAAGTCTAAATTGGTAAGGTGTTGGCTGAGTTATTCAAGTTCTTCTTAAGCCTGTCTTTGAAAAAAGTTCAAAAACAGCATCAAAAACCTTGTTATTATGATTCCGTAGAAAATTTTTTTAAAATATTTGTATGCAAATTTTTTAAGCTTAAACTGTTTAGTCATCTGAGGTAATTTTT
>NW_016172766.1:0-12680 GCF_001687245.7 Rhagoletis zephyria | reverse complement strand
AAGAAGAGTAGAAACGAAATCGCCATTAATCAAAACTTATATGGGGAGACAACTTCGAGCTAGTTGTATAAATCGAAAAGTTTACGCACTTTTGGAATGTTACTCATGAGGGCGATTTATTTATTAGGCAGCGCAAACAAGATATGATAGATACATACATACATATGTACATACATGGACCTTATGACAACAGTCTTACGAGTAAATTATTAAAAGTAGATTTAGAGTAAGAAAAATCAAATTCAAATGAAGAAAAATATGCATTAAATTGAGTTAGCGCCCTCCGAAATGGAGCATTCATCTCATGAAGAGTTTTAGTGATACCCACAAAAAAAAAAAACAATTCATTACAACGAAGAATGCGTGAGGGAACTTTAGAATTAATTTTCTTGAGCAGGTACAGATAATCAATTGTCCTAGACCCCTAAGAGACAGAAGATTTATTAATAAGCCACGAGGGCGATAGGACGGAGTAGGACCTACGCGCATAAAAACTCTCCAAATAGACTCTAATCTATTAATATGGAAACGGTCTCCAAACAAATGCCGCGTATTCTAACCTGGACTGAACTAAATACATTGCGAACATGAACTGAACATTGCGAACGATTTAGAAACAATATAATTTATATAGGTGGTGAAGTTGAGCTTGGAGTAAAAACAGCCACATGGTCTTTAAATTCACTAATTGTTTTGAACAATACTTAAAACTTTCGAACAAGAATTGTTGTGACATTTACTAATGTTGAGAAACAAACGATTACGCACACACCAACTATATAAGTTATTCAACTCACGTTGGAGAATACATGAATCTTCTGGACATTTAATTTCATAATGAATCTTCAGTTCACGCACATACAGATGAAAATTACAGTTGGGAAAATAGGAGGAAATAATTTTAAAAAAGAGGACAAATACGGTTATCATTGAAAACTCCAGCAGAAAGATATGTGCTGAAAATGTGCCTTAAAGGCACATGAAATATTTTTGAAATTTTTTTTCTCAAAAAAGGTGTCACATACAAATTTTTAATAAAAAAAATAGTTTTTAATAATATGCCACCTCAGAAAAAATTTAAATAAATCACAATGGTACCTCTGAAGCATTGCGATATATATATGTATAGTATTATGGGGCGCACTCTAAAATAATTATAACTATGAATTTTTTGTTACGCCGAAGTTGCGTAAAATGAGTACATTACAAATTTACACATTTTTATTAGCTTATTGAATTTTATAATAATAAAGTGCAAGTTTTAAGCTACTGTAAAATTGCGTTGATTTTTAATATTTTTTATGCCGACGGCTTTTGGCACTTTTTCCTTATGGAAGAAAATACGCAAAACCGTTTTCAAAGAAACAACAAACAAAAAAAACGCCAGTTTTGCAATCGTTTCAAACTTGCACTTTGTTATTCTAAAATTTAATGGGCTATAAAACTGCATACTGGAAAAAGTTAAAAACAAAATTTTAAAATAAAAAATTTTAATTTGTAATATACTCATTTTACTCAACTGCGGTGTAAAAAAAATTTATAACTCAAATTACTGTAGAGTGCACCCCATAATACTATACTCGCAATACTCAGAGCTACATACCATTGTGATTAAAATTTTTTTTTTTGTCAAGGCATATTTTCAAATACAAATTTTTTTTATAAAAAAAAGAAAAAAATTTTAGAAATATTTCTTTTCATAGAGAATTTTGAAGTGTGTATGTGTGATTTTTTTTCAAACTCTTTCCTCGCCCTGTTCTCGAGATATTTGGAAAATTATTAAATCGATTTGTTTTTGTTTTTTGTGCTGTAAAGTTTTTGAAAATGTATTAATCAAGCTCAAATTTCATATTTAAGTTTATGCAACAACCCTAAAAATTTTAAACAAATCAAACACATGAAGTGTGAACACCGTCCGTTTTGGTATGGAACGCCCCATGTATGTACATACATACTTCAATATAAATTCATAAATTAAACAGTCTCATTAAAAGGCTATTCTATTCAATTAGCGTTGATAGCGAAGAAGTAAAAGAGCTTTGGTTAAAACAGTTGCAACTTACGCTAATCAAAGTTGTTTTTTATTGCCAAATAAAATTCTTATAAAACTCTGTCACATACTTAGAAGAATCACATTACAAATGCACGCGTGAGGTTGCCGTATTGCAACTGAAGTATCTAGTTACAACTCTGTACAATCGATTGAAAATTTGCGCCCATAGTAGATACATATGTATGTTGGTATGTACTTGTATTATTTTCATTTGCTGAGAGGTAGCTTAAGTATGTACTTATTTTTTGCCATATATTTCCACAGTCGAGTTAATGCCGCGATTATATTGACTCTTCAAATTGATGGAGACAAAACGATAGCCTGGACCACCAGACCACAAACTCGCGTAAGCGCCAGAGCTATTTGTGAAGCGATCGTAAATGTAAATGGCTGAAATAGTGCGGTTGCTGACTTGACCCTGGAAAAAAGTGTTGTGAGTATTATTAAGTAGGAGCTAAATATTAACTTTTATCGGCAAGTAATTATGTTCTGTATTAAAATATTTACTTGTTTTTTTTTTACTCTAATAAAATCCCTTTCCCAATCCAACTCACCGATTTGGGGAAATCCACATTAGCACTTTGGTATCCATTCTTAAGCGGTGTACGTACGACGTTCTCACGTAGCAATAAAACATCCGACGAATAACGAGTACCCCACGAGCTGTTGGCAGCAATGGCAACGCTAGCCAAAGCGGCAATTAGGAAAAGTATTCTAACAAGAATAGGCTTCATTTTGTTTAATTGGGTTTTGGATTTTTGCTAAATTTTTACGATATTACGATTTTAGACTCAGTTGTGTTAACACAAACTGTTTAATGAATACTGTTGCTGTTAGTCGGCATTATGTTGGCTTTTTATATGCCAATCGTTTGAGTGTTTTGATAACACAGGTTTTATATTTATCTTTGCAGATTTCGCGAAGTGTTGAAGAAAACTGATTATTTCCCACTCTCTTGCTACTGTTGCTTTTTGAAAGTGAAATGCTTTGATTGCAGTTATTCGTCCCTCTCTCAAGCGTTCAAGTTCAAACACACCACAGGTGTTCTTATCGCTTATCAGTATTGGGTAGCGTTATCTTTCCAGCAAATATGAGCGGAGTAAGTAAGAGTCATAGTATCTTCCTTATCTTTAGGCAATGTTGCCAGATTAGTTAAAAAAAAAAAACTGTGAATTCCCAGGAAAAAACTGTATTTTCACCCAAAAAAAATTGAACCTGTAAAAGCAAAGGCATTTTTGGAATATTAACGGGCTGACCCCCTTTTATTCAAAAGTAGAAAAGTGGAAAGGATTAATTTTCAAAGAAAATGTCATCGAGTATAACCAAGAAAACAAAATATGTACATATTTTAATGGTTTACAGATGTCACCCCCCGCCATAGTTATTTGCTGCATTCAGCGATATGGCAAATAAATTAAATCTAGGGTTAACCGCACATTTATCTTTACTAAGAAATTTACGTGACTATCAGGATAGCATCCTCGTAGGAAAAATAAGAATAAATTTAAATGAAATATTAAAGACTCATAGAACTTCGTTTCTCAATCGATTTATTTATTTGAGATCTTCGAAGATATCTATATACATATCGACTGCTGAGTGGAAGATCGACCTATCGCGACAGCCAGTTCGAAAACGCCCTATCTCAAAAAACTTTTCAAGAACGCCCTATTTCAGAGTTTTATTGAAAAACTCCCTATCTCAAAATTCGGTTCAAAAACGCCCTATCTTACTTAAAAATGTATTGAAAATGTGCTGACATAGGGCGTTTTTGAATCGGCAGCTGAGATAGGGCGTTCTTGAAACGAATTCTGAAATAGGGCGTTCTTGAAAAGTTTTTTGAGATAGGGCGTTTTCGAACTAGCTGCCGAAATAGGTCGATCTTCCACTCAGCACTCGATATATAATACGCGGAGGGATTTTTTGTCCAGGTCATCAGATCTGCACCGTTCGTTCGATTTTCAAATCTTAGGTGTCAAATTAAAGAACTTAGGGTGTGGACGTTCAATAAGCTTTTAATTTTTCGAAAAGAGTGGCCACCTGTTAAGAAATTAAGCTCAAACTATTTAAAAAGTTAAATCAATTATTATAATATGGGTATCAACCTAAATGGTTTTGAAAAGGCTTTATTTCTTAACTACGTGAAGGAGGGTTGCCACGTGTTTAAAAAAATTTTCAATTTTAATGGAAGGAATTTGGTAAATGAATAATGTATAAGATAAGATAAAGCTTGTAGTTTAGAAATATTTTGAAGAGGGTTGCCACCTATTTGAGAAGTCGAATTAAATTATATTATAACCAAGTTATATGAAATATTAAAAATGGATGTCAAATGAAAGAGATTTAAGAAATATTTAGTTAGACAATTTAGAATATTTTTGGTGTTTTTAAAGGTTTGCCCCAGTTAAAACGGTTAAATTAAAATTATTTAATAAATTAAATGAATTACTAAACGATGGTTATCAATGGAAATGGGTTTAAAATCCTTTATTTCATATGTATATTTAGCAGGGTTGCCAGGTATTCAAAAATAAATTTCAACTTAATTCATCAGTTACTTTAAATATTTATAACAACGTCACAGGAAAATATTATAAGGAAAATTTAGTTTGAAAATAACTTTTAAGAGAGTTGCCGCCTGTTTTGAAAGTCATATTACTTTTAAAGGGGTTGCCACCTGGTTGTAAAGTCGAATTTGTTTTACACAACATACATAAATGAAATATCGAAATATTAATGTCAAATGAAAGTGTTTTATGAAAGCTTTAGGCTGATAATATTTTTAATTGGGGTTGAAGGTCATCATAGCTGCCCCGTTATTTCGAATTTACAAAACGAAAAGTCACAATAAAAAACTCGGATTCTACATAGAGGTTTTATTTTTTTAAGTTAGAACCTTTTTAGCGGTATAGGTAGATTTGAAATGCGATGAAATGAAAACCGATGCCATACGAAAGCTCTCATCACTCAGAAATGGTTTAGATGAATCATTAGGACCATTTTTGAGATTTTTGAATAGGGTTTCAGCTGTTTAAAAAGTTGAATTCAATTTTGGCGTTTTAACGCCTTGTGTGTTCACTAGTTTTAATACAATTACCAAAGGCCTGGCTTCATTGTAAAATTCCTCTCCGTAAGCCCCCATTTTTCCGGCTGGGATATTGACGTTATAAGTCAATGTGTGTTCATACATACATCGTTATTTGCCTGAATATACTATACTTATAATATAATACTCAGCTAAACACATCAAAAAAAAGAAGAGAAAGAGTACTATGACTAAAAAAAATTATTTATATGTATTTGCCCAATTGAATTCAATTGTTTTTAGATTAAGATAATACGATTTTGATTGCGAGAAGCCCCGTTTCTTAATTAGGCACTTAGTTTGCGAATTTCAGCTGAAAATATACCATAAGTGATTGCAGATAAAAACAAATTCCGCGAAAAATATCACTTGTGAAGCCTCGCCATACTTCATCGTTTCCCCTAGCTTACTAAACTTTCCGCGTGCCTGGTGCGGTCTGAAAGGCCCGACTTGTTTTCAAGAGATCACAACTATTGTTATAAATGTGTCAGCGATATCAGAACACTAGCAGTTGAAGTTCGATTAATAAACCGAATCGTCCCCCTTTCGGGTGTTCTGAATACCACCGGGCCCTCGACGTTATTTTGTTCACCAGGCTTGCGGAAGGTTAAACGTTTCCCCCTTTTCTTTAACTACTTACGCGCATACAGTGACGCAAACAAGTTACCACGTGTTGATTTAAATTTTTTTTTGTACAGGATCACGCTCGCATAACAACGGCTTATTGTTAAAAAAAAAAACACACACACACAACAGCCAAAATCAAAAAACATGAAAAGGTTGTCGAAAAATATGCGACTGAACAAAAAGGTTGAACCTAGATAAGCGAAAAAAAAAAATAAAATAAAATGGAAAGAGTTGAAAAAGTGTACGACTGCAGAGGAGCATTTCCATTTGAGTGCTTCACAAGGATGCGTCATAATTTTTATTCACTCTTCAAACTTGTAGATCTGTTTTACGTGCTTTTTCAAGTTTATATTTACATACATGCATACATGCATACGTACGTATGTATGCCTTTGTAGTTACTGCTCGTTATGATGACAGCCCAGCCAGGACACATCGGAGCATATCCGGGCACATCAGTCAAATCATACAGAAGATTTTTCCTTTTTTGTTTTGCGCATTTATGTAGAGTGATATATCGTTTATAGTCGTTCTGTTGGTAGGTTGGTGACGAAAAACGAAGGCATGTTATGTTGATAATGATGAAGGAGATTGGTGGTGATAGCTTTGGTAGATGTTCAAGCAACTTCTGTTGCAGCTGGCAACCATGGTGATAGTAGATATTTTACGGCATAACTGTCGGATGTACCACTGCCGTTATTTGTCATGTCATTTCATATGCCCTGCACGAGCGAAAAGGGTTGTATTGGAAAAATTAGTAGTGAGAGTGATTTCGCTTTTTATGCGGCGAGTCTTGATTACTGCTGGTGAGAGGAAATTTTATGTATGGGTATGTACAGTAGCGATAATATAAAGAGGGAATAGACATTTTAGAATTGTTTGACCTTTTCGCTTTCGTTTATTTAACGTAATGTAAGTCAAAATTTCAAACTTCGTATATAAGTTTGCAAAATTCGGCAAAACTTCATCAGAATTTTGAGCTTTTTAATTAGATTTCTTAAAAAGAATCTGAGTACGCAGTGCAATTTTTAAGTATCTAGGACTTACAGTTGATTTTTGGCATTTGGTATGGAAGAAAATGTGTGAACAAAAAATTCCCAAAAATCAACGGTAAGTTTAAGCTACTTCAAACTTGCTCTTTGCTATACTAATAAATTTTAAATTTAATGGGCAACAAAACTGATCAAAAAGTTTTAAATTTTAATGAGCATTTATAAAAATTCGACGAATTTTAAATAAATGTTCTACAAAGTATAAAATGTGGAATTCCAGAAGAAAGTAAAATAAAAAATAAATCAAGTATTTCGAGATTTTTAGCCTTACAACATTTATTTAGGCGAAAAAGTATCGAAATTATTAATTTCTTCATTGCCATTTGGAATAATCATAATTGTTTTTTTTTTATAATTTTGGGAAGTTTTCAAATAGAATGCTCATGTTAGAGGCCATATACGTTGGTATCAAATACAACATATCTGTGAAGTTTCAAGAGTGTGCCACAAAATAAAAAAATAAAAAAATGGCAGCATGCAGAATATCTATCGCAGCTACTTTGTAATTTTTGAAATTGTACCATGTTTTTCTTTGAATAATTTAAGATACCATGAATTAAAAGGGTGAAAACGTTCATCTTGCCAAAGCGAACGAATCTAGTGGAAATTAATCTTCCTAGCCGATATTTGATTACTTTTTAATAAAATGACTAATCACAAACCAAAAAAGAATTAACTACAATTTTTGAGAAATAATCGATTAATCGAATTTTTAAAGGCCCTTTTTTGCAGTGAGTATTCACAAAAACACTTATTCATAAAAAAATTCTAGCTGTGACATTAAAAAATGTAACTGAGGAACTCATCAAGAAATCACGGCTCCAAAGCTTAACTGGCATTTATTCGCACAAAAAAAATAAAAATTTCAAAACAAACAAAAGTTATTATTGCCTTAGGGAAATTCAAAAACAAAACAGAACGTACATGGCTTTTGCAAAGTGCAACGAAAGTGGTAAAATAAAGCTTTTGAAAGCTTCTGCAAATATTTTGCCATACTCATTAGCTATCGTAAAAAAAATTTGTCTAATATCAAACTGGTTGCGATTGCCGCCAGTGCGATTTTTGTGAAGACCGTCTAGAGGCGGGCTTGCGTATTAGAGGGTTAAATTAAGGCGTGGAATTAAACGTGTTGGATGACTGCGTACGGTTCTACGGGGCGTATACGTTACATACGCAACTCCAGGTATACGAGCACTAAGTAGTAGCTATTTTTACTTTTTACAAGCTTTTATTTAATTTGCTCTGTATGTATGTAAGTATGAAACTTAACAGTTGGCTCAGTACCCGATGACGATGCAATACGAAAGATGAGTTAATTCGATAGGTTGCGCAGAAGTCGATATATTTGAAAAATCCGTATTTATAATCCGATTTGGTTCATATTTAAAACGTATGAAAGGAAAAGGAAATAACTCCACTAAAAAATTTTTAAGTTAGGTAGCGAACGAGTCGAACGAGAACGAACGAAACCAGTATTTATCGTCCGATGTTTGATAAAAAAAAAGTTGTTTTAACAATTAATTTATTTTAGTATATCTTTTTTAAGTTTTCATTTAAATACAATTTCGCCATGGAATCTTGTTTATACAAAACTGAAGATAATGCATTTTCTAAGACCCATTTTCGACTATTCTGAAAAAAATTTCTTATTTATAAAGGTGCAGAAGTTATGCGTCAAGGACAAAAGCTTTACAATTTAGCATTAATTTTATTATATAATTCTTAAAAATTGGAACGTTACAGTTTTTTTAGTTATTACAATTGTACGGCGTATAGAAATTGGTGAAGGGAAAAAGCTCTTCTTAATAGAAGAATTGTTACCGTAATGCTTTCGAAATTCTGTCGAACGATTTAAGGTTCTATCTGATTAAATTACCTCATCTATGGCTGCACGAAGCACGCTGGTAATCACTCGCTAACCAGGCGTGAGAAACTTTCGGGTTTGACATTTTAACCGCTTTAATTTAACCTAAACTAAGAAGACTTCGCGTTCCATTGCAATGTCACATTGCTCTGAAATGCTTAATTTTCTATGCACCTAACTCGCTTTTAACAAACTTCGATGAGGATATACGCTAACTTTTATCATTAGAACGCGCATACATGCAATCTACTCGTATGCATTCGACAACAAAAACTAAGTTTGAAGTACTTTTTTGCAGATAAATTTTTCATAAACTCTGCTATACACATAACTCTGCAAGATATTTTTTTTAATTTTATTGTCTCAGCATGCAATTATTTTCGAAATTTTCTTGCCCTACAAGGTCATCAATTCGTCAAAGTTGACATGTTGTAAATCACTTGCAACAGTTGTGCGCTCAACGTAGCTCTACAAGCACCTACACACTCATAGTTGAACTTACAACATTTGCAACTGACTCATAGGGGAGTAGTAAGTACTTTTACTTTTTTCTCATAATTTTTCCACTGTCAAATAATGTTGTTTTACTATACTTTTGCGATTATGTTGTTGTTGCTATAAGCGCTGTCGCTGTCGCTGACGCTGCTGTTGCTGTTGCCGTTGCTTATGGGGTTTTATGATGATTTTACAATAACGATGATGCTGAAGTTGCAAATGTTCGTAACTATTTTACAAAATGTTGTAGCTGTTGAAGTTATGAGCAGCGCGTACTTTTCAGGTAAAATCCTTTTAGGCCGCTTAACCTGATTTCGGGGAATCATATGTAGAGCACACACATAAATACATATGGATGTTGGTAAGTACTTATGTGCGAGTGAATTCAATTCAGTAATACACATACATAACTAAGTTTTTCATTTGTTTATTCCCAAGCACTCAGAGGGTTTCCAACAACTTTTGATGATGGAAAATTTTGTGTGGTTCGCTCTCATGTTTTCACGAACAGCAAATACATACATACTTACTGCGAGTGAGTTTATTTTTTTTATTTTTATGTATTTTCTGCATTTTCAATGGTAGTTAACTTTCCTGTGAGCACATTTTCCTTTTCATTTTCATTCTCGTTTGCATACATAAATATTTCATTAATGTATGGAACAAGTTTTTGAGTTGCAGTTGGTTGTTTGCTCTTCTTTTGTTGCATTGCCTCAAATATTTAAATTACTTTGGCTCACTAATCATCAAAAGAAAGCAGTTTTCAAATTGTTAAGTACATACATACATACAAAAAAAAGAGCAGAAAAATGCTAGTTGACTCAACGATGAGTCTATTAAAAGGACACTTTTGCCTCAACTTTGTATAATTTAGCATTTTTTTCTACTCAATTCACCTTTGCCCAATAATAGTTGCTACATATTTTTTGCTGCCACCTCGGTCTTTTTTTTATTTTAATTATCTTTTTTTTACACTGTACCTGCAAATACTCGTAGCGCTTTCGACAAGGTAGATAGGTGCAGCAAAGTTTTCCAAACAATTTCAATGCAGCAGCAGACTGCACTGTAAAGGTTTTGATATATGTATTGGTGGCGTGTGCGCGCGTGTGTTTGTGTGGTCGTAATATTTGCAGTTGTTGCAAATTATTGCGCACAAACTTTTTGCTCGTCGATTCTCATGTAGGTACATCTCTATTGCCACCTCGCGCATGCATACATAAATATTTAACAGGATAGCGGTGGCAGCAGCAGCGGCAACATTGTTGCAATTGCAAGCAAACAGAGCGGAGGGTATGTGTTTTTGCAGCGTGTAGTATGTAGTTGGTGTTGGCGCCTTCATATGATCAGTGGAATATGCTATACTATGCGGGTGTCGATGTCGATATTACCAGCAATGCTGGCAAATTTAAATAGATACACTCAATCGCTATATCCTACAACCAGTCTGTACTCAATCAGCAATGGCCCCTCCGCTAACCTTTCGCTCATTCATTTCAAACAAATGTACATATGTATGTTTGCATGAACATGCATATGTATGTATGTATGTATGTATGTAACTACCCTACAGGAAATATGAGACGAATTGCCTACAAATTACAATAATAAGAATAGTTCTTTGGTAACTAGACGAAAAATAGCCTTAAAACTGAAACAATTGTAATGCTAGGTAGGCGATCTGCTATAAAAATTGGACCAAGTGCACTGATGGGCAGGGTAAATGCATATTAAGTGTATCGAGTGTAATGCTCAATGTATTCGTTTCTTCTTTCAATGATATGCAGAAACGAACAATTGGTTCATGTTTTTCGCATCGTTACAATTTTATTTTATTTTTTTATTTTTTAGGCAAGATCTACGGCTTAAAGGGAAAGGTGTAATAATGTGGCATTTTAGGTAAACACACAGATTTGCTTTTTCGGTCAAAAAACCGTAATTTTCAGCTAAAATTACGTTTTCAATTTAAACTACTTATACTAAAATTAAAAAATAGTGAAAATTGTGATACCTAATTAAATTTATTCGCCACTGAAAATAAAATTAGCATGAAGTAGTTGACATAAATTTGGAAATAAAAATCTACGTAAATAGGTATATTTTTAATCGGTGGNTAATGTGGCATTTTAGGTAAACACACAGATTTGCTTTTTCGGTCAAAAAATCGTAATTTTCAGCTAAAATTACATTTTCAATTTAAACTACTTATACTAAAATTAAAAAATAGTAAAAATTGTGATAGCTAATTAAATTTATTCGCCACTGAAAATAAAATTAGCATGAAGTAGTTGACATAAATTTGGAAATAAAAATCTATCTATATTTAATCTATAATCTAGGTATATTTTTAATCGGTGACATACATTTTTTTTACTGAAAAATTTAAACTTTTTCATATAATCTTCCGTAATAAAAACTGTGACAAGTATTTGTCACAGATACAGAATAGATCCGTTGATATATTTTTTTTGTTCATTTTTTAAATTTTATACAGTTTTATTTTTTTATTTTTTATGCTGATTCTCTTTTATCAAAAAAAGCTTAACCTGAGTTACATTGTGACTTTAAACAAAAACTAAACTTTGAAGTTGTTTCGAAAATATTACTTCAAACTAAAAAATTTAGTTTTTTTATATATTAAGTTTTTATATATTTATTTTTTGTATTTTTTTTTTAATTCTGATTCCCTTTTATCAAATATTTCCTTCTCTTCAGTGACATTATTTCAAACTAAAACATAATTTAACGTAGTTGAGCCATAAAATTTAAAAAAAAAAATATCTTTCTTGAAATATATAGATCATGATCATTAGATTTTTGGCATTTACTATGCGACTGAGTTGCTTTAAAAAAAAAAAATAACTTTTTTTTAGAAAGTGAACAGAGGCTAAGAACGGTTATTAAATTTTATAATTTTGAGCATTCTTGGCTGCTAATATGATATTGAAAGATGGTAAATAGCTAAGTTTGCAAACCAACTAAATNGATATATTTTTTTTGTTCATTTTTTAAATTTTATACATTTTTATTTTTTATGCTGATTCTCTTTTATCAAAAAAAGCTTAACCTGAGTTACATTGTGACTTTAAACAAAAACTAAACTTTGAAGTTGTTTCGAAAATATTACTTCAAACTAAAAAATTTAGTTTTTTTATATATTAAGTTTTTATATATTTATTTTTTGTATTTTTTTTAATTCTGATTCCCTTTTATCAAATATTTTCTTCTCTTCAGTGACATTATTTCAAACTAAAACATAAGTTAACGTAGTTGAGCCATAAAATTAAAAAAAAAAATATCTTTCTTGCAATATATAGATGATGATCATTAGATTTTTGGCATTTTCTATGCGACTAAGTTGCTAAGAACGGTTATTAAATTTTATAATTTTGAGCATTCTTGGCTGCTAATATGATATAGAAAGATGGTAAATAGCTAAGTTTGCAAACCAACTAAAGATGAATTTTTCATTCAAAATTAATTTTGCAAGAAATTTTCCCATTAATC
>NW_016172765.1:7174-12687 GCF_001687245.7 Rhagoletis zephyria | reverse complement strand
ATTAATGGGAAAAGCTCTTAGAAAGTATAACAACTAATACTCCAAAAATATGTACGAACATTTGTTTAGAAAAAACACAGCAGAAATTGAACGTCGATTATGTGAACGAAAAAAATTTTCTTTTTTAATAGATACTCACTGAGAACCAATTTTGTTTTGTTTTTTTTTTTTATAAGTAATTTTAAATTAACCAATTAAATTATGTAACGCACAAGCACAGTGGCTGCAAAATGAAACCAAACGTAACAATAACTATAAATAAATAAAAATCTAACGCACTTTCGAAACTTGGCAAATGTACAACGAAAATTAATTTGTGATAAACCGACAACAATAGTTTTAATGGTTAATGAAAAATCAGATACAACAATATATGTATGTAATAAAACGAAATAATAATGAACGTAAACAATTTAAGAAGAAGAAAAAAAAACATATTAAATATTAAACAATAATTAGCGGTAGAAACGACAAACTGTTCAAAGACACACTACGAGGCGGTAAAAACGCTGAAGGAGACACTGCAGAAGTAAAAGACAGTTCCTGCTAATTTACACTAAGCACAATTGGTTTCATAATCGATATACATATGTATGTAGATACAATGCTGGACAATTTTTTTTTTCACGCAGATTACTGTAATATGTATGTAGACGTCAGCATCCGTTCTCATGAAATACGAAGTCAGTTTTTGAAAATAGTACTTTTCTAGGCGAATTTATTTTATTTTTTACAGATGGTTTTAGCGACCTTTCTACTTGTAATTTAGTGTTTGGCCGGCTCGAGGTCAAATTTAAAAATTCTTTTGGTGTTTATTTCCGATATATTTCGATTACGCTTCGGCGAGTTTGGAGTACCACGTCAAACAGTGCGGACGTGTAAATTAATTTGCCCTGAGGACGGTTATCGAAGCGTAATCGAAATATATCGGAAATAAACACCAAAAAACTTGTGTTTTCATAAAAGAATTTTTAAAATTGACCTCGAGCCGGCAAAACACTAAATTATNTAGTGCTAGTTGAGACGATAATTTCGTGGTAATGCTAGTTTTATATGGTACAGTCTAAAAAAAAAGAAGACAAATAAGTTTGTAAATAAAACTTTGTTAAACATTGCAAATATTTACATTGAAACTGAAACGCTCCTATTTAGTTGTTATAACGATGTAGCTCGAAGTCGAGCTATGTATATTATTGTGAGAAATAAAAATTTCATGAACTTAATTGTCGCAAAGCTCTAAAGAAAAATGTCAGTACTGAATGTGACGCGCGGTCCTTACAGCGGTTTTTTTTTAATCATATGTATGTTATTTTGACAGTGACAGCTCTTTCAAAAAGTCATAATATCACCGCGGAAATAAAAGTATATTGCTTTACGTTGAACCACGTTGGGAAATAATGCAAACTTATGCAGCTTGAAAAATCATATTTTTCTGACGCTGGCTCTTTCCTTTCCATGGTAGCCATATGGCTACTAAACATTATTTCTATGTTGGAGCCTTAATTTGTGGCTATGTGCTCATTGAATAGATAGAAGATTGCCCACAAGGCGTAAATTCTTACAAATATATTGTATACATTGATTTGATGTCAATCATAAAAATACATTAAAACTAAAGCAAAAGTGTCACATCTGGGGATCGGAAATCCCGCACGTGATCGTCGTGAGAAGTCAACGCATCCTCAGACAGAGAGAGAGGGGGAAAGCGAGGTACAGTTTGGTGCGGATTTTGGAGTGGTGACATTGTTCTTTGAAAATCCTGCTAGAAATACCATTTCGGTCAACGGTGAGCGCTATAAAGACATGATGAACTTTTTTTTTTTTTGTTGCTAGAAATTGCAGACATGGACTTGGACGATTAGCAGCATGGCGTGCCATGTAAAAATCGAACTTTGGCGCGCTAAGTTCGGTAGTCGTTTTATCTGGCGTCTAGTCTAGGCAATTTCAATTGGCAACTTCAGAGCAGCGATTTGACCCGATTGGACTTTTATTGTGGGAAGAAAATCGGCTGTGAGATCAAAGTGGTTTTGATTTTGACTTTCCTATTTTCGAACAAAAAATCAAAATAATTAAAATTTCATCTAATCTAATCATTTCTCCATGCTGTGCCCAGGTTCGCGGTGAGTTTAACCCCTATTAACCCCTGATAAAATAAACATTAAGATTTGCAAAAATAGTATTGCTGGCCATTTAAATTCCAATAAATTATCACACTGTTTAAGGGATAAATAAAAAAGATCCGCGCTCCTATAAAATTTGCCTTTTGTCGCTTACGATGAAATCGAAAATATACTCATTCGATAAATATTTCAGGAATTTTTTTTTTGTCGTTGTGTGTAAATTATTTATTGTCAGCTTTTTTTGGTAACATTGTTAATAGAAAAATTTACATATTAGCAATATTACATATATATACCTATATATATATATATACATAAAGTTATTTGCACAAAAGACTATATATGGAGTCCACCCCTGCTGGTTTTATTTGCACTGCAAATTAAGGAGCGTATTATGCACATTTGTAATTACAAAAGAAATTAATTAATTATTATACAAAAAAATAAATGTACATATGTATGCAAATATATATGTATGTATATGTATTTGCAAACACATAATTCACCTAGTACATAACTTGACGATTTACAAATAAAGGAAAACTTAAAAAAAAAGTAAACGCATCATACTAACAACTGTACAATACAAATTTAGCTGGAACTGCTTTTGCTAACGAAAAAAAAAACAATCTTCAAGAAAAATCAGAAGTATACATGTACATATGTATGTATATATAATAATAACGAAGCACTATCTAGTAAGTATGTATATGTATGTACTTTTGTGGCCAGCACAAACAAAGTAAGTATTTTGCAAAAATCGACTATAAAATTTGCAGCTAAGGATAGCTAAAATTTACATAAGATCGCTTTTATATTCAATTTCAAATTTTGTATCCAGGCATATGCAAAACTGGATTGCTATGTGTGCATGGAATTTTTATAAAGTGAACAAATGTCGAACAAAGTTTTATTTGCAAACTAAATTTTTAAAAATTGTGAATCGAAAAAAAGGTTTATTAAAAAAAAAAAACTCATTTCATTTAATAGAACAAACTGCTGCAGCGTGGGTGATTATTATTTAATTATTAAATAGCTTAACTCGAGTACAAGTAATTGAATTAAAAAAAGTCAATTTCAAAACAAACTCAACAAACAGAATTAGCTAGTTTTATTTTCGCTTCCCTGATCATTGAACGAACACAGAAGTTCTTAGAAGTGTAGAAGCAGTAGTCGAATTTTTTGTTTATTTAATTATTTTAAATAAACAGCAGTGGTGGTAGTAGTAGTAGTAGGTAGTAATGGCGCTAGCAGTAGAATGCTGTTGTAAATATCGAGAATCTTTACACATTACAGTTACGTATATGTGTGCGCGTGTGTTTGTGCATAAGTGAGTTTGGTTGGTTGGTCAAAAATCGGTCACACGTTGTAACAACAGTCGAAATACGCCTTCAGAGGCACGAACGTTACGATCGCCAAAAGAACCGCGGCGGCAGCAGCAGCAGCAGCAGCAATCTATTTCCCTTGCATTTCGTACTGTTTGCATAGTTTGCTGCTTATGAACCGTTCGTTTTTCGTTCGTTTCTCAGCAGTTTTTTAAATGCTTTGCTTAACGGCTAAGCAGCTGCTTAACGCTTTATATATAACATTCGCTAGACACACATCGAAGCAAGCAAACTTGTTCGAAGGGATGCATTCAACGGCATTCGGCTTTCTTTTTTTTGTTTTTTTGCTTTATAAATAAACTTTCCGTTTCATTTCGCGATTACCTTGCACACAATCAGTGCACAAACATCAAATGCATTTGCACAATTTACACAATTGGGCTAGTTCAGCACAATCGAACGCAAAAGATGTACCGCCTTTTTTTATTTTCATCATGAATATGCCTATATAAGATGAAAGTATATAATCATAAAAAAAAAAACAATACTAATTAATATTTAAATTTTCTGGGCAATTTTGCTAACGAAACAACAAAAGGCCTATTTAATTTTTAATTATTTAAATTGACAACCAGAAAGTTTCATTTCGTACTCGTACAAAATATAGAGTATTTAAACTCAGATTTAAGTTTCAATTTGTAAGCTTTACTTTGATTTGCAAGTGTTTCATTTTGTTTTTTTATTATTTTTTTTTCATTACAACTAAATGACAAAACTAAAATATCAAAGCGGTAAATGTGCCATAATTGCGAAATAATTTATTATATGTGTATTACAAAGCCTGCAACAAAAGCAAATCTACTTACATCCGTCTGCAGCCTTTGTGCCTCCTGTTCTGTCTCGAAAGTGACGAAACCATAACCCTTGCTAACTCCAGCACGATCGACTATAATCTTGGTAGACTTGACATTGCCATAGGCAGAAAAAACGCGGCATAGTCCGACTCTGTTGTGTCGCCACTATTTGTGGTATTAACGGTTAATGTGTTGAGAGAGCAGTTGTCCAATTAATGTGCGCGTTATAGAGAAAATATAAACAAGTTAGTAAGCCATAATATTAGATTGAAAATTATTAATACCGAATTTCCACGGGCATTGAAATAAAAAAAAAAAAATGCAGTCGGAAAATGGCTCCTCGACCAAGCGGACGAGTAGATTGAATTAAGGCAGCAAAATAAGTTAAGTAAATAAAAAAACATATTAAGAATTTACATTTAACTCATAACGAAAATGTATTCGCAAATTATATCAATTAATAAAAAAAAAAATTAAATAATGTAATTAAAATTTTTATCATTTAATACCAGTGAAAATTCGGCATAAGTTATAAATAGTTAGAAAATAAGCCTTTTCAAGCTACCACACTCACCTTATGCCGCCGACGAAAATTCTTTTGGTATAAGCGTACCATATTTCGGTGCGGATAGTGGGGCCTCAAGTGCCGCCGTCGGCGCTGCTCCTGTCGGTGCTGCCATCTTGTGCATTGGCTGTGGTTGTATTTTAAAATTTGCAAAGGGAAGAATTTTGGCGGTTTTTATTTATACACTACCACTGGACAAAAGATTGATCCTTTGAGGATGTAGGCGCTGCTGGCAATGCGTTTAGCTGTTGTTGTTGTAATTGATTTATTCTCTTATCGTTTGTGTATTTTTTTTTTTGCTTAGTATTCACTAATATCTAGAGTGCGACAACCAGTATAATCACTCGTAGTTTATTCTCTAAAAATTGCTTTAGTTATTTAATATAATAAGTCGCTATTTGCTCTCGACTATTTGACTCCTTTAAGTACGTTGGCCAATTATGGCTAATATGCTTTCGGCGTTTAAGTATTTGCACTCTTTCTGCTTTGCAAGGCTCGTAATTATCTTTGAGAGTGCGTTAGTGAGCTGGTTTAATGGTAAGCCAGCTTTTGTCAATATCAACACCTCGTTGGAACGATTATCGCCTTTTTTACAAATTCTGAAATACACAAATAAAAATTAGCAATTGTATGTTTTGACAGAAAAAAA
>NW_016172765.1:0-7164 GCF_001687245.7 Rhagoletis zephyria | reverse complement strand
TTTTTTTTTTTTTTTTAAATATAGATTTGTGAAGAAAGTGAAAAATTAAATACAAGTACCATTAAAAAAGGTAACCAACTGGGTTTTTAGGTTAGGTTATAAAAAGTAAGAAAAAAATAATACTAATTTCAGCAATATCATCAGTTTTATTTTCCCCGAGCCGGTTCACTTTTCACTTTTGGTTTACATGTAATTTACTATGGACGGATGCCAAATTTTCGATTGCACTTTTTTTTTTGCGAAACTGCGAAGATAAGGCAGATTATAATTTAATTATTATGTTAGGTTTGCTATTTTCTGAGATGCCAGCAGTCGAAGTTTATTGGGCTCGCCCCAAACCAATAGGGTAAATATGAAGAAATATGAAGTAGCAAAGGAGATAGAGTATCTGGTAGCAACGATCCTCGTTTCTTCGTATTCGTAGAGTATTTAATTTGTTTGCTAAACCCTGTAATGGTAAAATTTTGCGTACGGTTTAAATCGCAGCTCACAATGTCCAGATATTTATATCCACGTATACTTTGGGTAGCGACCAAACACACGTTTGGGAGCGAACTAAAGTGAGATGGCGTAAAACTTCGTGTGCGGTGTGTTAGCCTCCCGCCAAGTTAAAGCCTCGCCCAATGAAAAACAACAAAAAGCCACGGTGTTGGATTTGTGGTGGGAGAGACATTGCGTCGCCAAGTACTGGCGTTTACACCGGTGGACGAACGTCTAGCCACAATCCGCATCTAAACGAGATTCTTCAATCCGAGGTTGAGGCGTTCAAGGTTCTCTTCTATGAGCGCTTGGAGCGAACATATGTCTCCGATATAAAAATCGTGCTTGGCGATTTCAATGCCAAGGCGGGCAAGGAGAGGACTTTTGGCGCCACTGTCGGAAAATTCAGCCTCCACGACGAAACTTTACAAGAGCGTACAATTGCGGGCGTATCGATAAAAACAAGGGCTTCGTCTGTTTTGCCTACTCGGGATTAGATAGAGAAGCAAGGCGAATTGGTCTGGTGGTGAACGAGGACAAAACGAAGTATCTCCTGTCATCACACAAACAGTCAGAGCATACGCGTCTTGGCACACACTTCGTCACTGTTGACAGTTACAAGTTGGAAAAAGTAGACGACTTCGTTTATTTGGGAACCAGTATTAACACCAACAATAATGTCAGCCTTGAAATCCAATTGAGAAGTAAAGTCTTCTCTCTCTCCGTACAAAAATCACACTCTATAAGTCACCCATCATGCCTATGCTGGTGTATGGCGCGGAGTTTTGGCTCCACATGACAGAAGCTGAAGCTTTTTGTGTGATTGTTTCACAGAGACTGGCGTAGATCTCGAGATCTAAGCTGCACTCCAATAAGTAATTTTTACCATGAGAGGCAGTGCTATTGAGAAGGCGCCTATCTTACTACATTAAACGAGCAATTCTTGTATATACTAATATATATGTACATATGTATATCCATAGGGTTCTCGGACAACGATATTGATGCAATTTTGCACTCAGATAATGTTTTGCATTTTAAGGTTATCTGAATAGGTACTATCACCGAGAAGACTCGTATAAGGTTACCACCTATTCGAAATTAGTTACAAATTAATTAAAACATCATAATATTGGGCATTAAAAGGAAGGTATTTTAAAAATCCCTAATTTAAAAATAGTTTTAGTGGGGTTGCCACCTATTTTGAGTCGCATATGAATTTAATTTTTTGATTAGAAATAAAAGAAAAAAATTACTATTTATGTGTACCAAGAGAAGGATCTGATTTTTCTATATACAAAATGTTATCCCTTAGAATAATAGTGTAAGGTTGCCACTTAGTTTCGCTTCTACACAATTTGTCTAAAACATCGCAATATGGTTATCAAGTGAAAGGTATTGTTGAGAACTTTGGTCCGCAAATATTTTCGATCAGGGTTGGAAGCGTTTCCATGTAATACAAATTTTTATTTTGTTAATTTCAATCAGCATTTTTTTTGTTGTATGTATACACAGTACATATGTATACGCTCAAGATATGTACTATTCATTCCAGCGTATTTCTAAATATGGTTGCCACCTAAATTTAAAAGTAAGAAATTTGCTTAATAGATATCGAGGTGCAATTTTTTTTTTATTTATTTCCAAAATATTTGTTTAAAGCTATCCAAATGATCAGTATTTGATATCCAAACCTTGAAAACATTAAAAAGTATATATGCGATCCGATCAAAGCTCGGTCAACCTGGTACTGAACTTTTAAAAGAAGAGGTCGCCGCGACGGTTGGGTCGGTCGAAGGGTATTTTTCACACGAAACTCCATCAACCTCAATTTTTGCGCCCACATGGCAGAACTAATAATAATAATAGATTGGCGCTTACACATACGTACGATAGTGTTTGGCCGAACTTCTCCTCCGATTTGTGGCGTGCGCCTCGATGCTGTTACACAAAGGGGAAGGACCTACAGTTTTACGCCGATGCCGAACGGCGATTGTATTTTTAGGGAAGCTCTTTTCCAAGCAGTACACTGGGATTGGATATTTTTTTTTTGTTTTTTTTTTTTGATGTTGGGTTGAACCAGGCTTGAACCCAGGCCAGCGGTAAAAAGTATTGGCCCAGAGAATCTTTCACAATATATGCAACAGTTTATATATTTATTTTTTTCTGCTAATTTTTTATAAAAATATTTTTCATACTACAACAAAAAATATATAGAAATATAATTTATAAACTTTGTGGAAAACTCAGGAAAATTCCATAAATTTCTATTCAGATTTTTAGGACTTTTTTTGAGAATGCAATTTTTTAGTCCATTAAATTTTATGATAAAAAATGCAAGTTTGAAGTTACAAAAAAATTGCGTTGGTTTTAAAGATTTTTTTTTTTTTTGTTGAAGCTGTTTCGAATTTTTCCACACAAAGTATTTTCGATTTTTTTTTTTTGTATGGAAGAAAATGTGTGAAAAAAATTGCCCAGTGTCTTGGACTCGCTCACGGTGCACTCATAGCTAATGGGGAATGCTTAACCACTCTTTCGGTTGAGTCTAAATAATTATTCGCTGGCTAGACTTGTAGGAGTGCCAGCAGGCAGTAGCTTACCAGTTAGCGTAGTTCGTAGTGGTGACCCAAAGTTCTGAAGCTTGTACCCCAAGTGCTGGGGCAAGCACTTTGACTAACGTAACCATAGTTGAGAAAGCAGAATATACAATTTTTTGGAATAAGCATTTGGTAATATTAGTGATCGTTTGTTTTGCAATAATTAATAACCGATATAAGCTAACACATCTTAAGTGCTGTCACACAATAAATTAAGAGCCAAGCGACTATCTAGTCTATTCTAAGTACCCCGATTATATGAAATACACAAAAAAAAACCTGCCACAGTCATTCAAAGCGCTCAGCATAAAGCAAAACAAAATGAAAATCTAGTGAAATACATACATGAAGATATGTAGGACTATTTCTTGAAATAGAAGATGTACATACCATGTCCGTACATATGTATGTATGCATGCATGTACTATGTAAAAACAAGTATATAATTTTAGAATCACAAAAATCTAAAAATTAAGCTTTCTTGAGTTTTCTTATGTCTCTGCACTCTACACACGTTATTCCTTGTATTCGTGTTTTTCAAAAACCATTTTTAGCCTATAAATAAAAGAAAGAAACTGAAATGTACGAAGAATTTTCGTATTCGCAGGGACATAGTGACAAAAGCGACTAATGAAATTGCCGGTCTGCGCACAGACGTTCGCTCGCTCGTACCTCCTATGTAGTATACATACATAACTATATACTAAATCTGAGTATTTTGTTGGGGGGAAAAAACATATTTTCAGTTGGCACTCGCTGATTTTATTTTTTTGATTTTTTTAAGTATTGGCCGCTGTTTATTACCTATTCAATAGAGAATAAAGAAATTGTAAGTTTTTTTTTAAATCTTTTTTTTTGTGCCTTTCTGAATGACGATGACTATATAGTATATGTTTATAACTACATATGTACATACATACAGTACATGAATTTTAGCTACATATGTATGTATGCATGTGCGATAGGTATTTACGTGAACACCTCTTTTCAAAGTGTCGTATCATAATAAGCCGATTTTCGTCTTTTACATAGATTTTAATAATGAAGTGATAAAAAGAAAATATAGAGGAAATTAGTACATAAATAAACAGTGTTGGATATTGCCGAAAACAATTTTTGTTTATTCGTTATGTGGAAGCAAATGCGACACAAAAAAAATTCTAACAAATCAACAGTAATTTTAAGCCACTTGAAACTTGCATATTATTACACTAAAATTTAATGAGCTATAAAATTGTATATTCAAAAAAAAAAAATTAACACTTCTGAGAGTTTGAAATTTGGATGGAAATTTTGGTAAATTTCAGTGTTTTGCAAAATTTTAAGCTTGGGTTTATATATGGTATTTGTTAGGGAATGAACTGTATCTTAATTGAAAATTTGGTACAAAATGATATGTCCAACACTGAATGCATAAACAAGTAATTTGTAAGCAAGACAACAAACAACTTCAATGTTAATATAAAAATTTAGCAGTACCGTTAATTTCTTCATGCAATCCAATTATCGGAACTAAACCCAATTAGTGTGAGACCACGCTTGAGGTGCCATATTTCCGATAAAAAAGTTTCACATTCAAAAAAAAAATTATATCCATTCATCTTTATTTTTGAAGTCGGGTTAAAAACGGAAATTAGCACAGTCGAATATATTCCATTATCTGTGTTTTTTTTTTGTTTTTCTAATCCATCGATCTTCTAGAAGCAAGCTTTAGGGACACCTTACTTTTGAACTATATTTAAACAAAACCACTGGGTGCGTATTGTCTCTGCGCGCGGAATACGTGAAACTTAGTCTTAATCTTAATTTTCATCGTAATCCTAACCATAATGTTTGCCCAAATCTTAACCGTAATCTTCATCTTGAACGCCATCTTGATGTTATACTTAATATGCATCTGTATTATGCCATTATTTTTATCTTATTTCTATCTCTATCTCCATCTTAATCTTAACCTTTTTTATCTTTATTTTATCTTCCTTTTTATCGTCATCTTCATCTTCATATTCATTTCCGTTTTCGTTTTCATCACATTCCCCTTAATCTTCATCTTCATCTCCTATCGTCTGTATTTTTATATTTGGCTTAGTTTTTGTCGTTGCCTTTGATTGCGTCTTTTCATTTTCCTTTATCTTTATCCTGTCTTTATACCTTTTATTATCTGTATCTCTCTGCATCCTTTTCTTTGCCTTTGTCTCTTCTCTCGTCTCGCTCCCAGTGGCGTTCAATGCAGCTGTTCCTTTTGTGTCCATGCATTCGCAATATACTCGCATCACATTCACCGAGGTATTTAATAGGTTCTTTCCCTAACAATCCGGACCGGATCTGGTAATTAGAGAATAAGCGAAAAGTTTGCTCTCAAAAATGGAACGAAGTGCAGAAGTACGGGAACGCAAAAAACCACATTTCGTGCCCAGAATTTGAGAAAGAGGGGATTCACGTTGTTTTTGTTTTTGTCACTTAAATGCAAACACTTAAAAATTGAATTTTGGTTTCACAAATTTGATTTTAAGTATATAAAGATTGAAAATACATCAACTGGGCATTCACTGTTCCACAAAGCAGCTGATTTCATTTCGACACTTTATCCATTTTTACCCGGAGAAAAATTTTCGCTCCCTGTTACTCATTTTGTTGAGTACGGGAATGATTCCTGGGCTGTTTTGGACACCCGCGGGATCCCGCGTTGCGTACGGGAAAGAACCTAATATTTAACGCATACATATCGGAACTCAATTAAGAAGTGTCCCTTCAAAACTCTGTAAGCATTTATTCTTCAACAGCTGATTTTAATACAAACATTGTGGTGAGCGTGATAAAAAAGGTAGAAAACAAATTAAATTCATTTATATACCAAATCACCAAATTAATATACTCGAATCTAATCAAATTTAGGTTAGGTTGCGGTGATTTGAGAGTGACAGAGCGAGCAGAAAGACACACTTGTTGTAAGAGTATCCAAATTCCCCAAAAAAAAAAAATTTTTTGAAGTTCTTGGCCAGAAATGAATTTTTGCCATTCCGGTAACATAGACCCACGTCTGGGTCGTGGGAACGCTCTGAAATCTTGTTTTCGCTATGTCAAATTCGAAGACTGTTAGACTGTCGAATACTCCTATGGCCACATGGATAAAACTTGGCAAAGTTGAATGAGAAGAAAATGTAGGCAAAATGTGACGAGAAATCTTGCCATCAAAATAATTATGGAACAAAAATAAGCATTTAGTGAGCTTGTTAATCTCGCTATATGTTAGAACTATGACGCTATTTTCAGGCGATGGATTTTTGGATCATGGAAAGTGTACTCACAGCCCTCTCTGCTTAGGTTTCTAGATGTCCCCGTTTCCAGGTATCAAAGGCATTCCTGTGGCACCCAGGAACGAGGATATATCAGAAATTTCTGCCTAAAAGCATCAAAGAAAATATACTTTTGGCTTAGTGGAAGGGAATGGCCTACTTTGAATTTCTCTTTGTCGCCACTATTTTGGTGCCAAAGTTATTTCCCAGAAATATATACGTACTCTTTCTTTATGTAGTGCCTAATGATAATAGATTCTTGTCGGTTTACAGAGGATGGGACGAATAGAGTGAATGAGGGGGTAAAGAACTTCTTTTTCGAAGCCACATATATAGACCGGATTTAACGTGCTATGTGTATCGCGAAAATCTTTTCTGGCAAGTATTGCGACAACAGATTTACATACATGGTGTAAATTGATTTCACAATCAATTCGTATCTAAATATTGTAGGTATTTAACCACGAAAAATATGCTAATTTCCATCGTTCGAAGAACCTCATCTCCCCGCTTTACGATATTATTTGGAAAGAAAATTTGGTGCAAACGAGTAGACGAGTCTTTCAATGCGCTATTTTTGGATTGCTGCGACATATGGTCGGAAGAAAATACGTCGCAAGACATTGGACGTACACCAAGGCGAGTACGAATCTATGTGTGTTTGTATGCATGTATGTATGTATGTGCGTAATTATATACTCCCGTGAGTTGTAGTACATATGTATGTATGTATGTATGTTTTTTTTAAATTTGTACACACATTCTGCATTCTAAAAGTTCACCTTTAGCAA
>NW_016172764.1:0-12685 GCF_001687245.7 Rhagoletis zephyria | reverse complement strand
GAGTGCAACATTTGAGATTTTTGAGAATTTCAAAGCTTTCTTCAATCTACGAGAATATTTGGTACTAGCTAAAACTCTAAGATTTTTTAAGTCTTCAAAGCTTGCTAAAATAACAGCAGGGAACCCCAGCTCTACCATAACCTAACACAGCTCAGTAATCTAAACTTTGTTGTGTAAAATCTTTTTGGAAAATTTTGTATCGACAAAACTAATTATGCCGTATTTCCACTAGACATTGAAATGACGAAAATGTGTGCCATTTAAAAAACGAATTTAATGACAATTTTTCTTAACGTAATTAAACTGGTATTTTTTAATGCCTAAATTTGTCATTAAAATTGTGCCATTTAATACCTAGTGGCAAGCCGGCATTATAATCGGCTCTTTTAGTTACGACCAATTACTTAAAACTTAAGTTTTTTTCTGCACTATAAATATTTAATTCAGCCCGCAACAAAAAAAATCACAAAAGTCCCAGGCATCAGACTCGTCGGGTCAGCGCTTGGAGGGATAGAAACTTCGAATATGTATTATGCATGGGGTGCTCATTAACTAGACAAGGTACATATATGCTTAACAATCTAGACTTGAGTTGTAGCAAGTAAGTGCTATTCCATCCAGAAAAAATGGCGAAGAGAGGCTATCGCTCTTCACACCCACCGACACACAGTGGCTCACAGCTTGCAGGTAAAGTTTTAAATTTCGACTGCTGCAATTTAAACACCAAATTTTTGAAATGAAAGTGTAGTTTTAAAAAGCAGCTTCATTTTTATTATTTACCGATTGTTTAACCCTCTAATAGGCTGAACCGCCTCCAGACGGTAGTTAACTAAACACCTTTCTAGTGCACCTATAATATTTTTTTTCTATATTCGTAACGCACGATCTTTAGACAAAAAATCGTACCCTTACGGCGAAGTAAATTTGAATTCGTTATGTTAATCCGTTTTATTTTAATCGACAGTTGAATTACAGATTGTGAAAGACACGGATAAAATTAATTATTTTTTGCGATTTAGTAATTTCGTAATTAAAGATATTTTTTCTTTTGAAACATTTTTTAATAAAAAAAAGTTCGGTGTATTTCGTAGTTAAAAGCACCGTATTTTGATATAAGTTTTATAATTATGTCACCATTCGAAATGGAAAAAAGTTGCTTTCGAACACAGACCGTCTACAGACCGGCTTGCCGACATATAAAAACCCAGTGTGCATTTTTGACCGTCTGCAGGGGGATTGCCGGTCAAAGTATATCGGCGAGCCCGTCTCCAGACGGTCTTGGTTCTTCTCCCCTGTGGGAAAAAGTTACTGTCACAGATCGAAATGGACATAATTTTTGGATTTCTCGTGCTAAAATCACCCATTCCTGAATTTTTCAACTCATAAAAAAATTGCCCTATTAGAGGGTTAACAAATTAAGAATTAATAACTAAAAACATGACCAAGTTTAATGGCACAGCTTATTTCATGCAGCGTATTCTTTCTAAAAATAAGTTAGGTAAATTGATGATTTAATAAATATTTAGTGTGGTATCCTTTGGCCTTCAATAGAGCCTTCAGCCTAGCTGGCATTGACTGTACTAGTTTTTTCCTGGTTTCTGGTCCGATTTTGTCCCACTCTTCCAAAATTGCACTTTTCAGCTGCTCTCTGTTGCTTATGCGGTGTTTGCTGATGTTGTCCTCCAACAACGACCATAAATTGTCCAATCACATTCATGTCGGGTGACTGGGCTGGTGTTCTCATTAAATGTGGACAATTCCATATCAGCCAGGGCTGTACGATTGCCGATTTGTGTTTTGGGTCGTTGTCTTGGTAAGAACGGAAATCTCGACGTATTCCAAGTTTCTCGGCACTTTGGAGCAGGTTATCTTTTAATATATTGAGGTACATTGTTTTATTAATAGTACCTTTAACAAAGATAAATTTCCAACGCCAGCTGCTGACATACATGCCCATACCATAACACTGCCACCACAGTTTTACAGTGGCTTAACGTTGCTTTTCTGGAGCTCGGTACTGGGTGTCCGCCAAACGTAAGTCATTCCATCAGAGACAAAAAGATAGAACTTTCACTCGACAGAAAAAATTACTCTCTTCCAGAAACCAAAATCCTTAGTTTCAGCTCCCGGCAAAGGCAACTCGGCTTAGTTGTTTTTTTTTTTTGCTAATGAATGGCTTCTTTCGCGCTACTCGGCCATTGAAGTCATGTGCACGTAGCACCCGCCGCACAATTTCGACGCAAAATGATCTTCCTAGTTCTTGCTGAAGCTCTGTGGTTAGTTTGGGAGTCGATTTTTGTCTTATATTTTTCGCACAATTAAACGCCCGTCACGTTCATTGAAAATTTTATTTGGTGCATTCCGGCATTTATTTTGTATCCGATTTTCATGAACGAAGCGCTCAATTATATTTTGCACTGTTGCCTACTCAAATTAACTAATGAAGGAATTTCTCGCTGCGATTTTCCATTTTTGAAATGGTTTATGACCAACTCTCGCTGTTCAATCATCGTACGATGGAACATTGGACCTAAATTTTTGTACTGATCACTTAACGCTCAAAAGCATACTAAAAATGGCCTAAAACAATAATTGAACGCGAGCTACAAAAATTAGAAAAGTACGATACCGTTAACTGCGCGACGGGCTGTCGCCAAAATGAAGACAAATGCATGAAATAAGCTGTGAGCCACATGTATCTAGGATGTACTGCGCTGTAGGAGTGAGAGTATACCATGAGGAACTCTGCAATTTGGAGCGAATACAAGCATCAAATTAGGTATATGTATTCTGATAGCCAGGCGGTCGCTATTGGTAATAGCATCTCCATTTTTGAAACTAAAGCAGAAAGGAGTTGCGCCCAGTATATCAGTCAACTATCTCTTGACTCACGTTCTCGGAAATAAATACATATGTACGGAACATTGGAGGCAAGGAGAAGTATGAACTGGCGAAGGCAGGGACCTTTTTGTATGAAGCCGCTAAGGTTAGACCAAAAATGTTTCCCAGAGAAATGTAAAATTTTCTTAAAAATGCGCAAATTATATCCTTTCCAGCTTCTAGGAAGTACAGCAGCCAAGCGACCAATCCAATGGCACGCGTATGAAATTTTCTCATAAACCATACAGATAATTTTATTTAGTACAACTATCAGGGCAAGTAATAAAAACAATTTAAGTTTCCTTTAATTAATACAACCATAAATTTTAAAGTTTATTTTTTGAACAAACTGTTCCAATGAAACCACACAACACAAATAACCATTGAACACACTCGCAATGTGCGTAATAAACACACACCCGGCGAAATATTACAAAAAAAAAAATTCCTGCCGCTAATTAATTAGTTAATTAATTATGTAGGTGTATGAATTATAAGTGTGCTTGTGGGTGAGAAATGCATACATTCTTACATAGTATTACGAAATCGCCACTCACCTGTATACTCGTAGTTGTACGCGTAAAAAATAAATTTATTTCACGGCAAGCCGAAGTGATCGATATTAAATCCACACACCGTGAAGTGTAAAAATCCATTAAAAATGTATGCAGCTAAAGTTTTACACAATAAACAACAACGAGAACACAAAAACACTACATACAATGAAAGTATGTACATAAAAAAAAAACATGCACAGACACGCAGGTGGAACACTATACGAAGGCAGCAGGTATGTAAATAGACTTTTGAAAATGAAGCAATTTCACAGATTTATCGACTACACGTAGTTGGTTGCTGCGCTCTTCGCGTTCGTAACTTGGCTTTAATTGCTTAAACACGTAAATAAATTTACAAGCACACTAATTTGTATGTATGAAAATTTTTATTAGCGAGTGTTTAGTAATATATATATTTTTTTGTTTTTTGTTTTGCTGTTTGTTTCTTACAAATTTTGAAAAGCGTTTCGTTGGTTTTTGATGCTTGGATTTTTAAAGTTTTTTTTTTATCTTAAATTTGTGTGTGTGTTGTATTAAAGGCGCACTATATTTCGTTTTCGATATCAAATAAATGCAATTCACAGCAAATACAGCTACAGCTAAAGGAAACAAAGTGGGGTTTTTGAAATTGAAATTTTAATTTTAATTTTTGTTTTGTTTTTGTTTTTAATTATTTTTGTATTGCTTGTTTTAGTGATTTTTCTGTTACCAACACTAATGTAGAATACATATTTTTGTTTTTGATAAAAAATCAGTTCATTTATTTTATAAATTTTTTTTATTTTTTGTTTACTTGATATGTGCTTGTAAATACTTTATTAGAGACTTACAGACTTTTTAGTTTTCAGTAAGCAATTATTTACTTACTTTTTGTTCTCTAGTTCTACAAAAATTTTCGTAGCGCAGTTTTTTTATTTTAAAAATCTCAAAAGTTATCGGAAAACTTGTGTTTCAAGAACAACTTGTAGCTCTTTAAAATATTTGTAATTTAAATCTTTCAACACACTGTAACTTGCTATTTACATTCTTCAGATTTTTTTTTCAATAAATGGTTCAGCTTTATTTACGTTTATATACCTTACAGTTAGTTCACATTAAAGAATTCTTAATTATTTTTTTAATTTTTGTAAACTTGTTTTCCATACACATAAGTTTTTTGCAAAAATGTTTAAATTTTTTTCTCTCCGCCACGATTTTATGGTACACCTCTTTTTCCCTTCGTAACAATGCTGCTACGCATGAAGAAAATATTACTCACTCCCACTTCCACCGCAAATTTTGTTCAAATCTCTTTTCACGCCTTTTTTCAGCCAACACATTTGTTGCTTCTCGTCGTTGCACGTACTGACAACATCGTCGTTGTCATGTTGAACTTTAATTTTCTAAGCATTTTCCATAAAATATTAGCGTTAGCCAAAATTTATTCGATTGCGAATCGAAGTACCATGTATAAATATTCTACACTGCTTTCATCTTCGAAACTTAGGCCGCTAGCTTGGGCACAAGCGCCAAATTGCACACACAATTCGTACATAAATATTTTCGTCAATTTACTTTTAACTTCACAATTTAAAAAACTTTCAGTACATAGCAAGGATACGCGCGCGCTGTTGGCGGAAATGCTACACCAAAACTTGCGGCAAAGTTCGTTTTACGCGACGACGCGACGTTAACGCGTAGCAACATCGATACAGCGGAAGTACGGGTACACACGCACACCCAATACTACACCTATAAACGTCCGTACGCGCCCGTTTACGTTCACGTTCACGTTCTCAACGTTCTCAACGTTCAACGCCAAAACCACACACGTTCAATGGCAAAACACCTCTCAATCAATGACTCTCGACATTTCTTGTAGTCGTTGCTTGATTTTGCACGTAAATAACAAAATTAAAAATCGGTAAAATACCCGCCGTTGTTTCTGACACGGACGTACCACATACAAGCGTTCGGTCGAACGGTCGGTCGATTGTTTTCTTTTGACGTTCAAGCGCGCTTACAGTAAATTTGTTCTTACTCCGTAGAGTGTTCGGCTACGACTGTGCGTCGATTCGTTGCACAGTTACGTTACAGTTGAACGATGGCTCATCAGCTCCAGCTCCAACTCACTGGCCCTTCAATATGGTATCATGGTACTCGTACTTAGGGACGACGATGAGCGAGCGCATGTTGTGCTGAGCGGTGGATGAAGTCTATGTTGATGGCAGCCATGGTGGTGTTGGTGGTAGTGGTGGTCGTTGGTTGTACTGTTGTCGTCCAAGGCGATGGTGCGCAATATAGCGCATCAAAGCGCTCCCGGGTGTCGAGAGAAACAATCTTGCATTCGTGAGGAGAGAAAGTGCAATGCATTTACAGGCGGTTGTAATGTGTCAGTAGGTAGACTATTTTCAATGAAATTGGAGCGGAAGAGAGCATTACAGTTGTTCCAATCGGAATTGTTGCACTGAGCTAGCGTTTTTCCGGAAATATTTGCTCCCTGTAATTGTATGTATGTAAGTGTGTTAGCAAGGGGGGCATACGTTTGAATGTATTAAAATTAATATTTAGGTAGATGTTACTGTAGGCATACTCAGCTGTATATTCCTTACAACCAAAACAGAGAGCACAACGAAAAAGTATCTCATCAAATCATCTTGTTTTGTAACAGAGCGTATTAACTATGGGAAGCTTGTAAACTCTCAGATACTTCAAATGAGTCGAGATAATATTGCAGCATTAATTATGTACATAAAAGCAACACATTTAACAACAGCAGCTAAAAATATGTTAAAAACACTTTCTTCTTTTTCAAGTTCTTCGGCGCTGTAAGCGCCTAAGCGATTTTGGCCGAGTCGAATAAGGCGCGCAAGTCGGTTCTCTTCGTTTACCAACTGATGTCTATAAGAAATGCCAAGTGTAGCCAAGTCCTTCTGCAACCAGCCTTTCCATTGCAAAGGAGGCCTTCCACTTCCTCTGCTACTATCGGCGGGTTACAAGTTGAATACTTTCAGGGCTGGAGGGTTCGGGAGCATTCGCAAAACTTGACCGCGTCAGCGGAGCCGCACTAAGTCTATGTCTTTGTTGAGCTCATCGTTCAATCGTTTGCCGTATTCGCCGTTGCCAACTCGTAATGATCCGTAAATCTTCCGCAGAATCTTTCATTAGAATAATTCAAAGGTCGCCTCAACGAATTTGTTAACGTCCACGCTCTTGTACCAGAGCGGCGGTATATTCGAGGTTTTAAAAAGTTCTCCTTGGTTAGCAGTCATCGTCTACCCAGGTACCTCTTTTCGGATTACCTCAGCATGGTCTTTCATATTTCTCATTAACTAGGTTCAATAGAAGCATCCACCTCCATGTCCCACTTTTTGGCTGATATGTATGCATGTTTCCCCATTGCTGCCTTATATTATCTACAGATATTGTCCTCACTATATTTTCAAGTGCGCGTCGTTTATCCGACCATTGTGGGCATTCGAAGAAAGAGTGTTCTGATGATTTAGAAATACTGCAGCCTTCCATGTTGTGTAAGGTTTTCTTTAACGGGTTTAAAGAGCCCGTTTCTGTTGACTCACAGGTCCAGAGTGTGTACGAACCAACTTATCTACCTGCCTCTCTATTAGTTATTTCAGCGCTTCACGCATTACCATAGGGCGCCTAATTTATTTTCCCTCCACGATTTTTAGCCTTGCCCTTTGTCTAAAATTCCACAGCATTTTTTCGTTTCTAGTTAGTAGTTGGATTTGTTTTAATTAGTTAAGACACTATATTCCCCCAAAAAATTTTGTTCTATGGTGGAGCCTAATGCCAACTAAGCGCACCGACTTTCTTGTAATAAATATTTGGGCACTGTCTGCCAATTCACTTCCAGTGGTATAGGGTTGTTTGAGAAGAAAAGGGCTTTCTTTTTTCCGTCATTGTCTCGAGGCGACGAGCTTTTCACTACTCTTGAGTTCTGATGTTGATGACGCCGGCGATGTCGTATGTGTATCAACTCCATAGATCCGAGGCAAAAATAGACACTTGAGCAGCCCCGATGGCGGTTTAATGGGTCTAATATCCTCAGAGCTAAGCCCTCTCTACGTTTTTTAGATAAAGCCATATATTGAATACAAGGCTCCAGTGAAAATATCTTCCTACTCATCACCCATGTGTAGGCAACGAAAAAGGGCCGCCCACGAACACAACGGGAGGACCATGTGCGGAAGGATTTGTCTGCACTCGTGATGTACAACTACCGCAACCTCGCTATGGAGAGAGGCAATTAGTGAAGTTTTTTGGTCGCGGCCCAATTCTACGAACGGTTGTGGAGCCAAGTATAAAGAAGGAGACATATTGATTCTTTTCTCATGCGCCTCCATCACATTTGCCTAGCAAGCGCCTTCGAATGTAGGTTTTTCGTCTAAAGTCACAAGTAGTACTACTACTCTGCTCATCCTATTGCTGTTTCTGCTGATTTTCCAGTTTCGAGGATACGTTGCCTTGGCAAAAGTCCTGAGACGTTGTTGATAGCTAAATTGTATATGGTAGGTGTTTAACCGTCTCTCTAGGAATTTGCCTGCTGTAGCGAGTATGCCTTAGAGTTAATGAGAATAAATTTTCTTGGCTTTTGCTCCTTCGATCAAGCATGCACTGCGCATATGGAGAAGCAACTTTGGCCGCCTAGAAGTCAATATCTTTAACATTTCTGCGGGCACACCAGATCGGCCTATGCTTTTGTAATTTTTAAATTTAAGTGCAGCAACTTCAAGTTCTTCTGTCGTAAGGAGGGGAGTTCTTAGATATTATAAACGGTGTCATATACTGGTGGATATTACTGTATAACTCACTCACTAATTCTAAGCTTACCCAGGTACAATGGGCGGCATGCAGGCTAGTCACAGTTGCGCTGCCATCCATACCCACCAAAGCCGAGGAAACAATCCTAAACTTTGTGACCGTAGACCTTTTTGAGCTGCAATGCAGAAAGCCTAAATGATGGAAAGACATCAGATTCGGTAACACCAACATTCTTACCAATTATTCCGATACGTTTAGGTGCCCAGACTACACAAAACTACCGCTGGAGCTCTAGAATAAGTTCTCCACTAGTATACCTTCGTGGAAGGACTAGGAGAACGACTCGGTCTGGAACCTCCAAGATAACTCTACAGCCATCTACACGGCTACACTCGAAGGACCCTTCATTAGACCTCTGCTCCAGACTCCAGACTGCCAGGCCAAAGCAACGTCTGCCAAGCAGAGCTCACAGCCATAAAAGAGGCTGCACTCTGGCTAATCGAATCTTCTCTTAACCTGCCTTCAGTAACCATATATTCTGATAGCCAAGCAGCTTTTAAGCCACTATATTGCTGTGAAACCTTGTCAAGAAATTCGACAGAATGTAGGAAGAACTCAACGATTTAGCTACAAAGTCGACTATCCACATTGTGTGGGTGCTAGGCCACAGAGACATTAATCGTTACTGTGCAGCAGATGAGCTTCCGATAAGGGGAACCACCCTGTCTGACGTCAACTTATATCATGCGGCAGGCATAACGCTATCTACCTGCAAGGCATAGCTCAAGGCACACTTCGTCGAGAAGCCAAATAAAAGATGGACGGACGAACCCAACCTCGACAAGAAAGGATCCGGCGCACTCATTTGGTTAGATTGCCCTATAATAAGGTATAACTACAGGCCACTGTTTAATGGGAAGTCATGCTAGCAGAATTGGCTTGCCTCCCATTGACATCTGCCGCAGTTGCCGTCACATGGACGAACTCGAGAGTGTGAAACACTACCGCTGTCACTGCCCGGCCCTTTCATGAGCACGAATAGGCTCATTTCACCACCACCTCTTTGTCTGTCTAACCAACCTAAGCGAAGCATACATTCATGAATTCTAGCACTTGCTTAACCTAACCCACAAGTTCTACTCTCAGGTGAATGGACGGGTTCAAATTCCAGCTCTCAACTGGTTTCATAACGAGTTCACTGGGTCTAAGTGTGCCTATCTCCTACGTTGGATGAAGGCAGCCGCTTCAACCTAACCTAACTTTGATGTTGGAAGTTTTATGATTTCTACCAGAAGCCCTTCGAATATTTGGCAAAGTTCACCAACCTGTTCATAAGCTTTCGGTTTTGGTACCATACTTCCAAGCCACTTCATAACTACTTTATATCCGAGATCCTCAGCTCATTATTTGCATCATTGCGGAGCGTGTCCCATTTGTTCCTCTAGCCACTTTGAATTGCTCTTCTTTAATGGACACAGACAACATTTTGCGCTGTTGGAACATGTTTTAAGTTTTTGTCCAGCTTAGCCACATTAATGCGTAATCCTTTAGGTTTTGGTAGACTTCAGTTAACAAAGAAATTTAACAAATAGAAATTTACCTAGGCACATAACAGAGAAGGTGAACGCAACAGATTTTTAACAAATCACTGCTATGTTAACACTTAACAGATTTAACTTCTATGTTAAGTCCTCTTTAGCAGCAAATTAACTTGGCAGCAAACTAACTTAACAGCAAACTTTTAACATTAATATACTCTCAGCAACCAGAAACTTTTATTTTTATCTTTCAGCTATATAAGAGTTTTTTTTTCGTTAAGTTACTCTCACGAGGCGTATAGAAACATTTTGGCATCATACGAAACAGATAAATTCACACTTGTGTTGAACATTTGTTTATCTAGATACCATGATTTCCTGTTGCGCATTGAACAACATTTAAAGTGACTTCAGCTGTAATAAATGGAATTACAAAAATATGTGGATGTACCTATGTATATTGTACTATATTATCTTCTTCAAATGTATGTGTGCCAGCTTCCGGGTAGCATTCAAGGATTCTGATAAAAAATCGGGTAATGTCTTCTGACCGCAGTCGACTAAAGTATAATTTACTAACCATTAATTAAGCGAATAATTACAACTTCTCATTTCTTCATAAGACATAAGACATAGACACTCGTTGTCAATAAATCCATTAAATTAAAGATCCAGTTTCCAGTTGCAGAGGCTTATATATTCAGAAGTTTCCAATGAATAGTCTTAAATTAAATGAGCATAGATTTGTTTCCGAGATTTGCGTACCTTTCACAGCTTCCAAAAATTTATAAACTCACCACGTTAATCTATGATACCGCATTACAAAAAAAAAATAATGATTGCATCAACGCCTATCCTCTCCTCTGTTTTCTCAACCAGATTACTTAGTTCCATTTTGGATCACAAGATTAGAGCCTGCCCTTTCACCTCTTTTATCACCACAAGCCAACAGTGCTGCAATTAGACAAAGTACATACATACAGTAAAACCCGCTTAAGTACCGTAAGTACTTAAAAGAACCCGCTTAAGTACCTCGATGCGGGTACTTAAACGAAAATAACTATTGGAGTAGTTACATCCTCTTGTTAACTTGCATAAATATGTAAATCCTTGTTTAAAACATGAACATTTAATGAAGAATACGTAGCTTAAAACCAAGATCTTAGCATTATTTATTTAAACAGATAAGCGAATAAAGAAAAACTTTATAAAAAAAAAACATAGATAAAGCAATGGTATGTCATTTTTAAAATAATTAAATTCTTTAAAAAGTCACTGATTATACATATTTATACATACATACATACAAACAGTGTTAGACGTATCATTTTGGACCAAATTCAGAATAATATTGTTTCCCACTATTGTTTGTTTATTAATTTTTAATTTTTTTCAATTAAAATATGTATATTTAATTTCCTAACAAATATCATATGAACCCAAGCTTAAGATTTTGAAAAACACTTAAACCGAAAATTCATCAAACTTTCAAACTTTTTCTTATTTTTATTGCCCATTAAATTTTAGTGTAATAATGTGCATGTTTCAACTAGCTAAAAATTACCGCANAGATGTGTAGCGCCGCCACTGAATTTCAGAATATGTATGTAAGTATTTTAAGGAATCTTAAAAGAGCATTTAAAAGGGGAGAACTATAAGTAAAATGGTAAATGGGGTACGAAAAAGTAAGGTATTTAGGCGGGTTGGCTAAATAAGCGGGGAGGTACTTAAGAGAGGGATTTTCTTCAGATTACATTAAAAAATTCACGGTGCATAAAAATGTTGGTTACTTAAGCGGGTTAGGTACTTATGCGGGGGGGGCGGTCTTAAGCGGGCTTCACTGTATGTATATTAGGGTGGCTCAAAATTTTTTCTTTTTACCAACATGGGGCTAGTTAACAGCATTTCAAGCGGAGGGGGTATACCATTTAACTATGTCTGCGACAGTATGCAGAAGGTGGAATGGGCAAGAACCATATCCTGAAACCAAATAGTGGAGGGGTCTCGTCTCGCACTGAATCCACACGAATTCACTACAAAGCTGCTGTGTGATTGTCTTTGGCTCTTAACACTCAACGCATTTAGTAATCGCATTACATCCTTTGAGAACTGAAGCATGGCAGAATCAATGAATGAATTGTCAAGTATTCTCGGCAGTCTGCTATGGAGCTTTGTTACGAGAAATTACTGCAGACTAAATACCTCATACTGGGAAGCCCTTTCTAGACTCAGAAATCGATTAAAGACTTCACCGCATATGACCTAAATAACATTCATTCGTTGCTCAATTAGACGAACAGATTTGACCGCTTCGAACTGTCTTCCAACTCATCACGGCTTTTCGCAAGACAAAATCCTTTGTAAGGCAATTGACAATTCTGGCAACTATGTATGTATCTTTAAATCTCTTTTTTGTCATTCGAAAGACTAATTGAAAGATATGCTAGCAAGGGGGAATTAGCGTTATTCTGTTGGCCTTTTAGCAATAAGCTTTCTAAAATTTAAATTAAAAAATATATTTTTCGCTTTAAAACAATTAAAACGAAATATTAAAAAAATTTTAAGAAAAAAAAATTGTTTTAAAAAAACAGTAAAACAAACAAAGTAAAAATTAAACGATATTATAAAAAAAAAATCTTTTAAAACATTAAAATTCAAATATTGAGTGAAAATTGTATTTAAAAGAAAATACAAGAGATTAAATAAGTTGCTAAAAACTAAACAAACTAAAACAAATTTCCTTTTAAAATAATATAATCTAAAAATTATGTAAAATAACGAAGAAATTAAACTAAAAAAAAAATAAAACAAAATAAGTGTCCAAAAATTAAATTAAATAAAAAAATATATTTTTTTCTTTATAAAACAATAAAAACTAAAAATAAAAAAAGTTCAAATAGAAAAAAATAAACTAAAAATTTTAAAATAAAAAAAAAATCTATTAAGAAC
>NW_016172763.1:0-12686 GCF_001687245.7 Rhagoletis zephyria | reverse complement strand
CGCCCGGACCTCAGCAGCCTAAAGAGGAGCCGACCCCCCTTAATAATAAGCATGAGATGGAAAAAAATATCCATGTGAATGAGTGTAGGATAAAAAGATATGCGGACATACACTGCCGGAACAAAGTATAGGCACAGCAAATTTTTCACAATATATGCAACAATTTTCATCCTAATATTTTTCCCTAATTTCGTATAAAAATATGGACAATTCTACAAAAAGAACCATAAAAATATAATTCCTAAACTTTGTGCAAAACTCGCGAAAATTCTGCAAATTTTCATGAAAGTTTTCAACTTTTTAATAAGATTTTTTAGAATTTTTTGTAGCCCAATCAATTTTATTATAACAAAGTGTAAGTTTTAAGTAGCTAGAAATTACCGTTGATTTTTGGGAACTTTTTTTCACGCAGTCTCTTCCATACTTCCATACTTTGGAAGAAATACAAAACACCTTCAACAAAAAAAATTCGGAAAACTCAACGCGATTTTTGACTAATTCCGAACTTGCATTTGTTTACTAGAATTTAATGGGCTGCAAAACTGCATATTCAAAAATTCTAAAAAAATCTGATTAAAAAGTTGTAAAGCCATAAATTGCTTTACACCAATCTTTGGCCAAATATCCTTGATAGTATGGCAGGTGGTTTCCACAGACCACCTGGTATTAACCTTTTCGATGAGTTCAGCATTTAGGCTGTGTTTGCAAGAGGTTAGAGGTATGCCCGATAATTCCGTCCCCCTAATTTGCAGCTTGTCGGCTGGGCAGTTTCCAGGAATGTCCCTGTGTCTAGGGACCAATACAACAGTCAAGGAGTATTATGATGCCAGCAGGTTGGGAGTCTTCCTGCATTCTAAAGCTACTTTGGACGTTTTTCCGTTAGATTTGAAAGATTTGAAAGCAGCGTGGCTGTCAGAATAAATAGCGGTAGACCATCCTGGAGGGGCGGAGGTTATGAGCAACCGAGCCGCGTTTACCTGTACTTGAAAAACGCTACAATGGTCCCGTAAGCGAAAATTGACGTTTAGCGCGAACTCGTCAGATTTAATCCTGCTACCCACCCTTTTTTTAGCTTGAAACCATCTGTATATATAGCCGTATACACTAGTTTACGTCTGTTTCAAGTAATTTTGCGTGCCAGAATCTGAGGTCTATCCACGGCTGGATCGCATTTAACCTGGCTGCACTGCAGCCGGCCCGAAATATGCTGTAGAGATCCACAGGTGGAAGATTTAACATTATTTGCAGAGATTTTGTGCGTGTAGTGGGTAGTGCTCCCGTGGCGAGCATGACAGCCGTCCTCTACGCTCGTTTCATCTTGGCTCTGGACCACCATTTCGGAATTTTCCAATTTTAAAACACCAATGTTATCCACAAATAAACGAAGCATCAACTTTGTTTCTGTTGTTTCAATAACTTTTCGGATGCGTTTTGGAAAAGTATGTATACATTGTAAACCACCTGTAGTTCGGCATTATAAAACATTAGATATACTTTAAGTATGCAATGCAATTCACGTTTTGGAAGTCAGCCAGTGTTCTCTCTTGTTAAGCTTAAAATTATATTTCCTTACTGGGAGCAATTGATTTATGAATAAACTAATAAAACTAAAATTTTTTTCATGTCTGTACAAAAAATTTAAATAAATTGCAAGCTCCAAGTGATCGTAATTTGGTTCACCTGTTCAACTTTTTGCAATTAAATGACTAAGTACCTGCCTCACAAATCGTTAACTTCATCAATCAGTTGAGCGTGTAATTGTTTTTGCTGCTAGGATGTTGTCATTATTATTTCACAGACTCCGTATTATTTATTCAACACTGCTGATGACATTTGCTAAATTGCAAAAAAGTAAAAAAACAAATAAAATGCATTCACAAATGCAAGTTGCAACCTAACCAGGAAAAGGAAAGAAATTTATAAAAGTTATGTTTATGATAAATGAATGCAAACAAACATACATACATAGCCATGTGCAAACAATATTTAAATACATACATACCTGCATGTGCATCTGCTATACTATTTGTGTGTATTTGTACGCAAAACTTGATGAAACTAAAAATGTGATAGGTGCCTTAGACATTGTTCCATTTGCATTTTGATTTTGACTTCAATGCATAAAATTAAAAAGAAAAAAAAATCCAAAAACTTGAAAATTCGGCAAGTGTAAATAAAAATGCAAATGTAGATGTATAATTTCGTACAAAAGCAAAACTACTAAAAATGAAGTTATAGGTTAGAATTTAACCCAAAAAGCAGAATAAATTGAAATACTTAACAAATGCACTAAATAGTTGATTTGAAATATCGTAAATTTTTGATTAGATGTTGAAGCCAAAGGGATATCGCATCAAAACGTACAATTTTGTTTTTAAAATATTTGAAAAGACAACAATTTTACTTTCTCTGCGTTTTCCCACAAAATCTAAATTTTGAAATATACAGTGGGGGGTATTGATGGTCATTTTTGTTAAATATTTGCAAAGTTTTTAAAGCTAAAATTTTTTTGTTATTTTTCCATAAAAATATAGTTTAATTCAAAAAAATTGCATAACAATTTTTGAGCTTTTTAATTTGATTTTCTAGAACTGTTTTGAGTATGCAGTTTTGTACCCTTTAAATTTTAATATAATAAAATGCTAGTTTTAAGCGGCTGGAAAATCCGGTTTATTATTTATATTTTTTTTTACGGCTTTTGCGTTTTTTTTTTCATTATAACAAGTGCATTTTATAAAAAGTGTATTTTTTTAATTTCTTTGCAAACAGTCTTGCGCATTTTTTTTACATGATGCTTGTATGTGCATTTTATAAAAAGTGACATTTATTTTTTTTTTATTTCTTCGCAAACAGTCTTGCGCATTTTTTTTTTATATGATGGTTGTATGGAAAAAAAGTGCAAAAAACAGTAACAAAAAAAAAGTCTCAAAAATCAGCGCAATTTTCAGCCGCTAAAACTTGCATTTTATCGTACTAAAATTTAATAGGGTAAAAAACTGCAATAAAAAATCTAGAAAATCAGATCAAAATGCTGAAAATTTTAATGAATAATTTGTATGAAACTTGATTTATATGGTTTTGGTTAAAGCATGAACCATATTTTTATGAGATAAATAACAAAAAATAAAAATAAATTTTAAATATCTTGCGCATATATTTAGCAAAAATCACAATGTACTCATCACTGCTTCCCACTGTAGCTTATATTTATCATATCCATGAATTTTTGAAGGAAACAAGTATTATTCTTTATAATTTCACTGAATTCACGTTTGTATCGTTTCCTTAAAAAAACAGCAAACTTAACAAATAATTAAAATTCTTTTTTAAATTAAATTAAATTAAAGGAAGAATAATAGAAACATAACCAAAGATCATAGAAAATAAGGATGTTTATGGATGGCTTTGTTTATGGCTCCCTTAATGAAGTTGCTGTCGCGCACGGAGGGAGAAAGAAACCACTTAAAATCGGCATTTAAACGGTACAAATATGAAAAATCGGCACTAACACTTATACGTCCCGGCCTTTAAAAAATATTCAGCGGGACAACTTTCTCAAAATCGTTACTGTCCCGCCAAAATCGGTACGAATGGTCAGCGTATAAATAGCTTGACCTTGAGCAACTCAGTAAAGGTACATATACAATCCCATGAATATCACAACAATTCATTGCTATATTGTTACACTCAAAATTTTTCTGGCGAATCGAAAAAAAACCACGCAAATGCGAACGAATACTACGGCTATACGAATTTGTTTACAGAAAACGGAAACGCTGCATTTAAAAGTGGAAGCTAAACAGCTGTCGATTGCTTTAATTTTATGCTTGCGTACTTCTGCTGTAAAAGTGGCGGTCTCCTTATTTGATAGCCACCCTCGCATGCACCTAGTATAATGACCCCTCTAATTGTTTTGTAAACATTTGTATTTTTCAGTCTCATCTTCATTGTATAAAGCGACTAGTTGGGATTTTAAAATTAATGCTATTTGCTTAGGTTCCCAAATTTTTCATATGCCACCTGTCAACATACATTTTACCCCCGGGACCGGAGTTTCAATGGCCTGGATTTTTCTAAAAATTAAGTTTTCAAATATAGTTTTAAATATTTTTCAAACTTGATAGAATTTATTATTAATACTAACATAAATAGTTACAATTTTAAATTTTATAACGTATTTTTTCTTAAAAAAGAAAAGTTAGTTTGTCTGTGTAACAAAAGCAATTCTTTTTAGACGAAAATTTTGAACGAAAAAAAAATATTCAATATACCTACTACCAAAAACTGTGCACAATTTGTAGTCCACCGGTTTTAAATCAGGACTGCCGAAGGGCGATTCCTTGGAGGAAGTCCAGTATTCACTTCCCTACTGGAATGGTATTGGAGCCAGATTTTGGCAATTTTAGTTCTATCGACCGGCAGAATATTGCTGGAAAGTTTACGACTAGTTTTGGACAACAGCTTCCGAAACGGTATCTTGATAAACTTTGGGCGATGTTTTGACGTTTGCGTTTAAATTGAACAGCAGGCAGAGATTTGATTTGCTAACCTTAGTTTAAACCAGCCAGCCCATGGACCCTTTTTCATTAACCCTGCTCTGATATGCTTTTTAAACGTGTCGCTCCATTTTTAGCGAAATGAAGATTAAAATCGGTGGTAATTCCATTGATAAATGAAAACTTAATTTTTTTTTTATATATTTAAATAAGATGCCTTTGAATAATAAATAAATATCTAAAACCTTCATATCTTTGAAAAAAAAAATTTATAAAATCTTTATTACCATAAAATTAAGGCGAGCAAACCACCCCCGTACCTTTTCAACTACTTTCAGTAGGGTTATCTTTCTAGGGTTGAAGAAAACTCCCACTGTGCCACGCAATTTAACAAAACAAATTTCTAACACACAAAATATAAATAAACTAAATTTCACGCTTCAAGGCCAGTGTAAAGTAAGCCAGACGCTTACAAAAAAACAAAAAAAAAAACGTAGGGTATAAGATTACAACCAGAAAATTCGAAGCAAGAAATTTAATTAAAATTCAAAATCAAAGCGCAGCTCTAATTTCCTCGCCGAAGTAAATAGTGAAATAAAATCGAATATAAAACAATGAAATTAGACAACAACAACAAAAAACATAAAACGGCTGCGCTGTCTGAGCTAAAGAAGCAATGAAAAATACCCATTTGTGAAAAAAACACCAGTTGCAAGCAAACACAGCCATAACAAAAAATAAAAAAAAAAAACAAACAAAAACACCGGCAAAGGTGACAACAAAATACCAACGGTAACAACAAATCACACTAGTATTGCAACAACAGCACATGCGACACCATTTGATGTTAGTGCGACACCCGAAATAACTAAAACTGGATTAAAAACCGAAAGGGCCAAAAAGGTAAATACCACACAGAAATGCAAATGCATAAATGTTTTTGAATGCATGTACATATGTATGTATGAAAAAACAAAAAAAATAATTATATAAGTATATTCGTATCTGGTGTTGTAAACAGGCATGTAAAAAATTTTTAACAAAAAATTAGTGCAATAAAACTGAAACTTTAATAACTTTAAGCCATCCACGCATCTCCCAATTTTTCTTGAATTATTTATGTATTTATATATCTAGCTTTTGACATTATGATTTATTATTATTCACCTTTTTTTTCAAATCAAATCTTAAATAAGAGCATTTTAGTAAAAATCGCTTTAGTTTTTTGTTTTCATGAGAATTTATTAAGGATTATAACCGTATCTTAATGTTTATTCGTTATCGACTTCAGTTGACTTGAAGAAATCATCCTCACTATATTTCATAAATGTGCTTCAATGAGTTAAAACATGAACATTTTTTATAAGGGTGGGTAAAAGGAATGTTAATCCCGGGATTACGGGATCCCGGCCTTTTTAAGGTCCCAAAAATACTGGGAGTCTTTGCGCATAATCCCGGTATTTTCGGGATTTGTAATTTGCACTGATGGCAATAATAGCTTCGCCGTTGGTTTTACAGGCCTGGTTGTAGTCGTCCTTCTTTGGTTGTCGTTATTAGAAGGCACGCATACTTGCATAATCGCTCGCTATTTGGGTCGAAATGTAGGAGCATCTCAAACATTTCTACTAGATCGGATTGTGTAGCCAATACCCAACCTCTCGCCTTGGAGCGTTATAGGATATGTCAGGCTTTAACTACTTTCTGGCGAGCTCCTGGGTAAACTTCTCATAACTACTTTATCGATTGCAACTTTGTACAGTTTCATATATCTGCTGTCGTTAAAAGCAACTGGATTAATTTGCCCTTGAAATCAACTAGCGCTCCTTTACTTTTTCCAACGTGGCTTGACATAATTTTACTGGCTCTTGGGTATCCTGCCCTCCTCCATGTTTTCGTGTAATTTCTTTTAATTCTCCGACCAACAAAGCATCGAGTCCAGGCGCATTATTCGGTGGCATTACTTTTTTAGTTGATCTACTGGCAAAACTCGAAATAAATTATCTCGCCTACTGCATGTCCTCTTTCTGCTTTATAAAGTCTTCCATCGAGACGTGATCCAACTTGAGCAGTGAGTTAACTTGGCAATGGAGAGTTCGCAAGGAGTAAGGGGTAGTTGTGGTGGGTTGCGGCGTTCTCTGTTAAACTACTTATCCGTTCAACAAGCTGGCCTTATAATAATCGGCAAAAGGCTGTTCTCTGAGTACTGATCATACTACTAGAGAGTACAGAGTGTTTGCTCTGAAGGTCTACCGACAGCTAGCCCCAGGATATGGTAGAAATACACGTGGCCGCCGATTTGGCGCTCAGTCTTAAAAGCATGGCTCTATAGATGAATCAGCGGTTTTGGCCACGTTTCTGTACATCACACTCTAAATAGTCGTGATCAAGAAACCCTGTACTCTGCCCCTGAACTCATCTTCGACAGGCTCTTCGATCCGAAAGTCTTGTCAAGAATAGAGTGGCAAACAGCGGGACCATGGGGAAAGAGGGAATTAAATTTTTACACGGTTGGATCTAAGCTAGGTAATAGTCTGGGATATGGAGTTTTCTCTGACGAATTGGCATTAGAATTATCCGCACGGATTCCGGACCACTGCAGCGTTTATCTGGCAAAAGTTCTAGCCATCAAGGAGGTGGATCTGTACCTTGATAAAAACGCCATAATGAAGACAATGATAAATATGTTCTCAGATAGCCAGGCGGCCATCAAATCAATGAAGGCGGTAATGCTAAGATCAAATGTTAAACCGGATTGCTTGGCAGCCCTAAATGAAGTTAGCACCACCTTCAAGGCCAGCTTCATATAGGTCCCGGGACATAAAAAATATAGTACGAAATTGCAGGACCAATAAACAAGTCAGAAAAGGTACCAACTGTTTGATAACAGAGGCAGAAATTAATGATTAGAAATAGCCTAACCCAAGAGGCCAATCGGCCAAGGTTAGATTAGCGCACTTGCAGAACTGCTGGGCTATGGCCGCAATTCGAAAAAAAAATAGAAGAATTGCTCAGCCTCCCAAAAAGGACATTTTGAAGGTCATGGCCTGTGTAAGTAATCGGCCATTGCCTACTTGGTAGGCACTCTTTGAGATTAGGAGTATTTTCCCATGAATTTTAAAAAAGTTGCAGAGATGAAAAAGAGGAAGAAACACTTCTTCTACAGTTGCCCAGCTTTAGCTAAGAGCAGAACAGACTTTTTAGGCAAACAATTCTTTAGCTCTCTAACCGAACTTGGAATAAAAGCAATGCCACGCTTCATAAGAGCTTCTGAATTATTTCATGAATTGTAGTCAATGAGGTTTCTGTGTTTCACAGTGGTATCAGGGTCTAAGTAAGTTGTTCTTTTGGACTGACTGCCCCATTAACCTAACTTAAATAAGCCTCAGGATTTTCCGTACTAGACGTATCATGGTATTATTGGCGGGTACGGTTGCGCCTATTGTATACTCGTTTGGGAGTTTGATGGTTCAGCTATGGTTAGGGCGGTTAAGCTGCTTCGGGCGGTATTTCCAAGAGCACTGGACTTTCGTTTTAAGTGCGCTGAAGTCTTGCGGTTTGGTCTACAAATTATACGACCGCTCCCTCTAATGAAATTAAATTATTATAAAAATCAAGTCTTACAACTAAGCAAACCATCCGAATGCCGCCAAGCTAATTTTTCAACCGATTCTCATACTAAACCTTTACTAATAGTGGCTTGTTGAGCAATTCAAAATTAATATATTATGCATGCAAATTCGTTTAACTTAAAAAAAAAATTTAAATTGTTTAGATTTCATAAAAGACGGACATCTTTGCCAATACTATTTGCGAGCATGCGCAAAGAGAAATCTAAAACGCAAGTGATTTAGACACAAACAAAATCGTTCACTAACTTCTAGTCATTTTACATGGATAAGCTTTCAAATGTCACTGTCACCGCAAGCGGAATGCTTCAAGTTCAGCGTCACAATTTACATGAAGCAATCATAGAGCTATGCAAAGGAATTAGTACGCACAAATTGTTATGCAAGCACGCGCAAATATCGCCATACCGCCAACCAGCTTTTTTATTTTGCATCTCCTACCAGTCGCAGCGCTACATACATACTATGTACATTAGGGCGGGTTGATTTTTTTTTAAATCGTATAGCAAAAACATAAACTACATAAAATTATAAGAAAATACTCCGAAGAAACCATGTATCTAAAATAAAATCCTAATCCGCGCCTCTCGATTTGAAAATTTATATGGCCGCCTTTGCCAGAAAAAAATAAATGCTAGAACAAATAGGTTTTTCCAAAAAGAAATCGAATTTTCTAAATAAAATTGTTTAGTAAGGTAGTTCTTTTGCACTTTATATTTTTTGTACACTCAAAATTTTTTTTCATTAAAAAAAATATTCACCCAAGTAAAAAAGTATGTATATAATTTTATATTTAATATTTTTATAAGGAGCATAGATAAAAAAAAATTTTCTTACATAATTTAATAAAAAAGATTGGAAATGCAAATTTAAAAAAAATTGCACTCAAAAAATTGTTAATTTTCAAGTCGAGGGGCGCGGATTAGGGTTTGATTTTAGACCAATGGTTTCTTCAGAGAATTTTCTTAGAATTTAATGTAGATTACGGTTTTGCTATACGATTTTTAATTATTTTTTTTCATCCATACAAATCAACCAGCCCTAATGTACATACATACATACCTACATAGCTGCTGCGCTTACTGTACAACTTAGTTAGCAAGCGCTTATCGCTCGCAAGTATCTGCATAATAATTTAGCTTTGATTGAAATCTGGCGCTTAGACGCACTTACTCAGCTCTTTTTGCTGTGACTTTGTGGAGCAATAATCTTTGCTGTTTGTTCGCTTATATTTATTTACTTATCTAGTTTTTAATTTTGTTTTGCATTTCGTTTTGATTTCCTTTTTAGTTAAATGCTTTGTTGTAAATTAGTTTTCTATTTTATATCTTTTATACTTCAGTGCTTTGAGCTTAGGCAACGTTTTTTGGGGGGGCTTAGCGCGAGCTATTCATTTTTTCGTTATCAAATTAGCATATTTTATTTGCATTCTCAATTTGTTTGGCTTTTTATATTCATACTAAAATTGTGGCCTTTCTTCTTGCGGTGACAAAGCTAAATGCCGACGAGTTATGAGGAGAAATGAGCAGGCCTTTGTTTTGACCGTAAACTTGATTTTAAGTTAACTAATCTACTTATGGAGTGTGTGTATATCGTAGACTAATTAATTCCATTTGGCTCCATTTTAACAGAAAAATTAATGCTAGAGTTAATAAAGATTTTCCCAAAAATAATTTATTTGCTGCTGGCTTTTTGCACTTTTTTCATATATAAAAAAAAAAATATTTGCAACCTTTCGCAAAAAAAAAATTAAAAATATTCAAGGCCAGTTTTTATAAATTGCACGTTTTATATGAAAAAAAAAAACCCAAACGACCGGCGGCATAATAAAAAGTTATTGAAAATCTGAAATTTTGATGAAAGTTTGTTGAATTTTTCTAAATTTTCAATAAAGACGTTAACTTGATAAACATTTTGAATATTAAAAAAAAAAAACCCTTATGCGAAAATTGTTTTTTCATCGCTGTATGTAGCTAGATATTTAACCACTGTCATATGTATTTCAAAATATTATTTAATTTCAAAATAAATAAATATCACCTTCCTCTGCATTTAATTTGTGTTTGAAAAATTTGTTTCCCTACGCCTCATTTTGCCAACAAAACTCCCAATCTAAGGTGTGTGTTTGTGCGCACATTCGCTAATAATTCATTTCAAAATCCTCAGTAGTTCTTTGTAGCTATTTTGATCAAAACTTTATGACTTTCACATACATATAAACGAGATCAATAGGGAAAATCCCCTTCGTTCACTCTGGCTAGCTGACTTTCTTCATTCCGCCTAGCTGCAAATGTACCATACATATATGGGGCGTTCCATACCAGAACGGACGGAGTTCACATTTCATGTGTTTGATTTGTTTCAAATTTTTAGGATTGATGCATGAACATAAATATTAAATAAATATGAAATTTGAGCCTTGATTACTACATATTTAAAAACTTTACAGCACAAAAACAAAAAAAGTCGATTTAATTGATTTCCAAAAAAATATATTTTTAAAATTTTTTTTTCTTGAAAAATTTTTCACATACAAACTTTTTGATAAACAATAATAGTTTTGAAAATATGCCATCTCAAAAAATATTGAAAAAAATACAATGGTAGCTCTGAGTATTGCGCAATATTTAAGTATAATATTACGGGGGCGACTCTACAACAATTTGAGTTATGAATTTTTGTTTACACCGAAATTTAGTAAAAGGAGTAAATTTCAAATTAACAAATTTTTCAAATTTTTTTGAGTATGCAGTTTTGTAGCCCATTAAATTCTAGTATAATGAAGTGCAAGTTTTAAGCGAGTAAACAACTGGAGTTATTTTTTTTTTTAAATTTTCTTTGAAAACGGTTTTGCGCATTTTCCTCCATAAGAAAAAAGTGCAAAAAGCCGACAGCATTAGAAATATTAAACATCAACGCAATTTTGCAGTAGCTTAAAACTTGTACTTTATTATTTTAGTGGGCTATAAAACTGCATACTCAAAAAAATTCGAATAAAAATTAAAAAAATTTTAAGTTTGTAATGTACTCATTTTAAAGGTGCAAAGGAAAATTCATAACTCAAATTGTTCTAGAATGCACCCGGTAATACTATACCTTAATATTGCGCAATACTCTGAGTTACCATTGTGATTTTTTTCAACATCTTTTGACATGGCATATCTTCAAAAACTAATTTTTTTTATGAAAAAATTTGTATGTGAAAAATTTTTCAAGAAAAAAATATTTCAAAAATATTTCTTTTCATAGAGAATTTTGATGTGCGTATGTGTGATTTTTTTCAAATTTTTTTCTCGACCCGGTCTCGAGATATTTGGAAAACTATAAACTATAAATCGATCGAAATGAAGTTCAAATTTCATATTTGTTTATTATTTATGTTTATGCATCAACCCTNAAAGTACGAACCTCGTCCGTTTTGGTATGGAACGCCCCATATACATATGTATATAGAGTATAGTATCGAAAACTGTTTTGATTGCTATTTCTTTTTGTTTAAATTGTTCGCCTTTGTGTGTTTGTCTGTATGTAAGTGCTACTCATGCATTATTGGTTAGCACCTAAATTGTCTAGGTTAGTAAAGGTTCACTGAGATTCGGTGTGTGCAAGATAGAAGTGATGAGATATCTCGTATGGCATGTGGCAACCAACAATTAGTGGTATTGGTTTCTTTGGTTCAATGTTGAGCATGCAAAGCGTTTATGCTTGCTCATTCAAAAAAGTATGCATATGTATGTTTACACGTGCATATCATTTTTGTACATACATATAAATACGTTAGCGTACTCATGTGTATGTACATACATATATATGTATGTCTGTCATGTAAATAATCCGATTTAAGTGCGCTCACAAATGATGAATGACTTTTGTTTGGTGCTTGGTTGCTTTCATGTAATTTATTTTATTTACAACTCATATGCATATTGCTTTGTTTTGTTTTTGTTTTGTTTTGTTTCTAGTATCAATGTAAGTATGTTTGTATATAAATACAAATGTATGTATGCTGGCGCTTGTAAGCACTGCTATGATTCGCCATGCCTAACAGATAAAATTGTGCAAGGCGCCGTAACCCCCCAACAACGGTGACGTATGTATGAAAACGGAAGCCTTGATAAGAGAAATTTATTGTTTACACTTTAAAGTGCTCGATATCAGGAATGCATGGAAAGTGTGCACATTCTTTAGATTTATGCATAAATAATTTTTCTTAAACGTAAACAATTGAAACAAAAGTAAAAAGTGATTACATAATTTCTGGGAATTTCTAAGGAACGCATACATGCATGAAAATGCCATGTGGGAGCAAATATGTAAATGATAAAAAGTTGCGGAGAATAATTTGATAGCGAAGTTTCATAAAAAAAAACTTATTGGGTTATATGAAAAGTATCTGCGAATGTTTGTCACTATGTGGTGTTGATGACGGCACATCTGGCAACATTGATCCACACTGACGTGCTTTCGAAGGCCACATTTTTATAGAAGACAATTCTGTAATTCTTTGCTCGTGCGAAATATTAAACTAATTTGAAAATGAGTTAAATATTTGAAGAAATACGCT